>NC_139459.1:0-225000 GCF_057233095.1 Heloderma suspectum | reverse complement strand
GGTTAGGGTTAGGGTTAGGGTTAGGGTTAGGGTTAGGGTTAGGGTTAGGGTTAGGGTTAGGGTTAGGGTTAGGGTTAGGGTTAGGGTTAGGGTTAGGGTTAGGGTTAGGGTTAGGGTTAGGGTTAGGGTTAGGGTTAGGGTTAGGGTTAGGGTTAGGGTTAGGGTTAGGGTTAGGGTTAGGGTTAGGGTTAGGGTTAGGGTTAGGGTTAGGGTTAGGGTTAGGGTTAGGGTTAGGGTTAGGGTTAGGGTTAGGGTTAGGGTTAGGGTTAGGGTTAGGGTTAGGGTTAGGGTTAGGGTTAGGGTTAGGGTTAGGGTTAGGGTTAGGGTTAGGGTTAGGGTTAGGGTTAGGGTTAGGGTTAGGGTTAGGGTTAGGGTTAGGGTTAGGGTTAGGGTTAGGGTTAGGGTTAGGGTTAGGGTTAGGGTTAGGGTTAGGGTTAGGGTTAGGGTTAGGGTTAGGGTTAGGGTTAGGGTTAGGGTTAGGGTTAGGGTTAGGGTTAGGGTTAGGGTTAGGGTTAGGGTTAGGGTTAGGGTTAGGGTTAGGGTTAGGGTTAGGGTTAGGGTTAGGGTTAGGGTTAGGGTTAGGGTTAGGGTTAGGGTTAGGGTTAGGGTTAGGGTTAGGGTTAGGGTTAGGGTTAGGGTTAGGGTTAGGGTTAGGGTTAGGGTTAGGGTTAGGGTTAGGGTTAGGGTTAGGGTTAGGGTTAGGGTTAGGGTTAGGGTTAGGGTTAGGGTTAGGGTTAGGGTTAGGGTTAGGGTTAGGGTTAGGGTTAGGGTTAGGGTTAGGGTTAGGGTTAGGGTTAGGGTTAGGGTTAGGGTTAGGGTTAGGGTTAGGGTTAGGGTTAGGGTTAGGGTTAGGGTTAGGGTTAGGGTTAGGGTTAGGGTTAGGGTTAGGGTTAGGGTTAGGGTTAGGGTTAGGGTTAGGGTTAGGGTTAGGGTTAGGGTTAGGGTTAGGGTTAGGGTTAGGGTTAGGGTTAGGGTTAGGGTTAGGGTTAGGGTTAGGGTTAGGGTTAGGGTTAGGGTTAGGGTTAGGGTTAGGGTTAGGGTTAGGGTTAGGGTTAGGGTTAGGGTTAGGGTTAGGGTTAGGGTTAGGGTTAGGGTTAGGGTTAGGGTTAGGGTTAGGGTTAGGGTTAGGGTTAGGGTTAGGGTTAGGGTTAGGGTTAGGGTTAGGGTTAGGGTTAGGGTTAGGGTTAGGGTTAGGGTTAGGGTTAGGGTTAGGGTTAGGGTTAGGGTTAGGGTTAGGGTTAGGGTTAGGGTTAGGGTTAGGGTTAGGGTTAGGGTTAGGGTTAGGGTTAGGGTTAGGGTTAGGGTTAGGGTTAGGGTTAGGGTTAGGGTTAGGGTTAGGGTTAGGGTTAGGGTTAGGGTTAGGGTTAGGGTTAGGGTTAGGGTTAGGGTTAGGGTTAGGGTTAGGGTTAGGGTTAGGGTTAGGGTTAGGGTTAGGGTTAGGGTTAGGGTTAGGGTTAGGGTTAGGGTTAGGGTTAGGGTTAGGGTTAGGGTTAGGGTTAGGGTTAGGGTTAGGGTTAGGGTTAGGGTTAGGGTTAGGGTTAGGGTTAGGGTTAGGGTTAGGGTTAGGGTTAGGGTTAGGGTTAGGGTTAGGGTTAGGGTTAGGGTTAGGGTTAGGGTTAGGGTTAGGGTTAGGGTTAGGGTTAGGGTTAGGGTTAGGGTTAGGGTTAGGGTTAGGGTTAGGGTTAGGGTTAGGGTTAGGGTTAGGGTTAGGGTTAGGGTTAGGGTTAGGGTTAGGGTTAGGGTTAGGGTTAGGGTTAGGGTTAGGGTTAGGGTTAGGGTTAGGGTTAGGGTTAGGGTTAGGGTTAGGGTTAGGGTTAGGGTTAGGGTTAGGGTTAGGGTTAGGGTTAGGGTTAGGGTTAGGGTTAGGGTTAGGGTTAGGGTTAGGGTTAGGGTTAGGGTTAGGGTTAGGGTTAGGGTTAGGGTTAGGGTTAGGGTTAGGGTTAGGGTTAGGGTTAGGGTTAGGGTTAGGGTTAGGGTTAGGGTTAGGGTTAGGGTTAGGGTTAGGGTTAGGGTTAGGGTTAGGGTTAGGGTTAGGGTTAGGGTTAGGGTTAGGGTTAGGGTTAGGGTTAGGGTTAGGGTTAGGGTTAGGGTTAGGGTTAGGGTTAGGGTTAGGGTTAGGGTTAGGGTTAGGGTTAGGGTTAGGGTTAGGGTTAGGGTTAGGGTTAGGGTTAGGGTTAGGGTTAGGGTTAGGGTTAGGGTTAGGGTTAGGGTTAGGGTTAGGGTTAGGGTTAGGGTTAGGGTTAGGGTTAGGGTTAGGGTTAGGGTTAGGGTTAGGGTTAGGGTTAGGGTTAGGGTTAGGGTTAGGGTTAGGGTTAGGGTTAGGGTTAGGGTTAGGGTTAGGGTTAGGGTTAGGGTTAGGGTTAGGGTTAGGGTTAGGGTTAGGGTTAGGGTTAGGGTTAGGGTTAGGGTTAGGGTTAGGGTTAGGGTTAGGGTTAGGGTTAGGGTTAGGGTTAGGGTTAGGGTTAGGGTTAGGGTTAGGGTTAGGGTTAGGGTTAGGGTTAGGGTTAGGGTTAGGGTTAGGGTTAGGGTTAGGGTTAGGGTTAGGGTTAGGGTTAGGGTTAGGGTTAGGGTTAGGGTTAGGGTTAGGGTTAGGGTTAGGGTTAGGGTTAGGGTTAGGGTTAGGGTTAGGGTTAGGGTTAGGGTTAGGGTTAGGGTTAGGGTTAGGGTTAGGGTTAGGGTTAGGGTTAGGGTTAGGGTTAGGGTTAGGGTTAGGGTTAGGGTTAGGGTTAGGGTTAGGGTTAGGGTTAGGGTTAGGGTTAGGGTTAGGGTTAGGGTTAGGGTTAGGGTTAGGGTTAGGGTTAGGGTTAGGGTTAGGGTTAGGGTTAGGGTTAGGGTTAGGGTTAGGGTTAGGGTTAGGGTTAGGGTTAGGGTTAGGGTTAGGGTTAGGGTTAGGGTTAGGGTTAGGGTTAGGGTTAGGGTTAGGGTTAGGGTTAGGGTTAGGGTTAGGGTTAGGGTTAGGGTTAGGGTTAGGGTTAGGGTTAGGGTTAGGGTTAGGGTTAGGGTTAGGGTTAGGGTTAGGGTTAGGGTTAGGGTTAGGGTTAGGGTTAGGGTTAGGGTTAGGGTTAGGGTTAGGGTTAGGGTTAGGGTTAGGGTTAGGGTTAGGGTTAGGGTTAGGGTTAGGGTTAGGGTTAGGGTTAGGGTTAGGGTTAGGGTTAGGGTTAGGGTTAGGGTTAGGGTTAGGGTTAGGGTTAGGGTTAGGGTTAGGGTTAGGGTTAGGGTTAGGGTTAGGGTTAGGGTTAGGGTTAGGGTTAGGGTTAGGGTTAGGGTTAGGGTTAGGGTTAGGGTTAGGGTTAGGGTTAGGGTTAGGGTTAGGGTTAGGGTTAGGGTTAGGGTTAGGGTTAGGGTTAGGGTTAGGGTTAGGGTTAGGGTTAGGGTTAGGGTTAGGGTTAGGGTTAGGGTTAGGGTTAGGGTTAGGGTTAGGGTTAGGGTTAGGGTTAGGGTTAGGGTTAGGGTTAGGGTTAGGGTTAGGGTTAGGGTTAGGGTTAGGGTTAGGGTTAGGGTTAGGGTTAGGGTTAGGGTTAGGGTTAGGGTTAGGGTTAGGGTTAGGGTTAGGGTTAGGGTTAGGGTTAGGGTTAGGGTTAGGGTTAGGGTTAGGGTTAGGGTTAGGGTTAGGGTTAGGGTTAGGGTTAGGGTTAGGGTTAGGGTTAGGGTTAGGGTTAGGGTTAGGGTTAGGGTTAGGGTTAGGGTTAGGGTTAGGGTTAGGGTTAGGGTTAGGGTTAGGGTTAGGGTTAGGGTTAGGGTTAGGGTTAGGGTTAGGGTTAGGGTTAGGGTTAGGGTTAGGGTTAGGGTTAGGGTTAGGGTTAGGGTTAGGGTTAGGGTTAGGGTTAGGGTTAGGGTTAGGGTTAGGGTTAGGGTTAGGGTTAGGGTTAGGGTTAGGGTTAGGGTTAGGGTTAGGGTTAGGGTTAGGGTTAGGGTTAGGGTTAGGGTTAGGGTTAGGGTTAGGGTTAGGGTTAGGGTTAGGGTTAGGGTTAGGGTTAGGGTTAGGGTTAGGGTTAGGGTTAGGGTTAGGGTTAGGGTTAGGGTTAGGGTTAGGGTTAGGGTTAGGGTTAGGGTTAGGGTTAGGGTTAGGGTTAGGGTTAGGGTTAGGGTTAGGGTTAGGGTTAGGGTTAGGGTTAGGGTTAGGGTTAGGGTTAGGGTTAGGGTTAGGGTTAGGGTTAGGGTTAGGGTTAGGGTTAGGGTTAGGGTTAGGGTTAGGGTTAGGGTTAGGGTTAGGGTTAGGGTTAGGGTTAGGGTTAGGGTTAGGGTTAGGGTTAGGGTTAGGGTTAGGGTTAGGGTTAGGGTTAGGGTTAGGGTTAGGGTTAGGGTTAGGGTTAGGGTTAGGGTTAGGGTTAGGGTTAGGGTTAGGGTTAGGGTTAGGGTTAGGGTTAGGGTTAGGGTTAGGGTTAGGGTTAGGGTTAGGGTTAGGGTTAGGGTTAGGGTTAGGGTTAGGGTTAGGGTTAGGGTTAGGGTTAGGGTTAGGGTTAGGGTTAGGGTTAGGGTTAGGGTTAGGGTTAGGGTTAGGGTTAGGGTTAGGGTTAGGGTTAGGGTTAGGGTTAGGGTTAGGGTTAGGGTTAGGGTTAGGGTTAGGGTTAGGGTTAGGGTTAGGGTTAGGGTTAGGGTTAGGGTTAGGGTTAGGGTTAGGGTTAGGGTTAGGGTTAGGGTTAGGGTTAGGGTTAGGGTTAGGGTTAGGGTTAGGGTTAGGGTTAGGGTTAGGGTTAGGGTTAGGGTTAGGGTTAGGGTTAGGGTTAGGGTTAGGGTTAGGGTTAGGGTTAGGGTTAGGGTTAGGGTTAGGGTTAGGGTTAGGGTTAGGGTTAGGGTTAGGGTTAGGGTTAGGGTTAGGGTTAGGGTTAGGGTTAGGGTTAGGGTTAGGGTTAGGGTTAGGGTTAGGGTTAGGGTTAGGGTTAGGGTTAGGGTTAGGGTTAGGGTTAGGGTTAGGGTTAGGGTTAGGGTTAGGGTTAGGGTTAGGGTTAGGGTTAGGGTTAGGGTTAGGGTTAGGGTTAGGGTTAGGGTTAGGGTTAGGGTTAGGGTTAGGGTTAGGGTTAGGGTTAGGGTTAGGGTTAGGGTTAGGGTTAGGGTTAGGGTTAGGGTTAGGGTTAGGGTTAGGGTTAGGGTTAGGGTTAGGGTTAGGGTTAGGGTTAGGGTTAGGGTTAGGGTTAGGGTTAGGGTTAGGGTTAGGGTTAGGGTTAGGGTTAGGGTTAGGGTTAGGGTTAGGGTTAGGGTTAGGGTTAGGGTTAGGGTTAGGGTTAGGGTTAGGGTTAGGGTTAGGGTTAGGGTTAGGGTTAGGGTTAGGGTTAGGGTTAGGGTTAGGGTTAGGGTTAGGGTTAGGGTTAGGGTTAGGGTTAGGGTTAGGGTTAGGGTTAGGGTTAGGGTTAGGGTTAGGGTTAGGGTTAGGGTTAGGGTTAGGGTTAGGGTTAGGGTTAGGGTTAGGGTTAGGGTTAGGGTTAGGGTTAGGGTTAGGGTTAGGGTTAGGGTTAGGGTTAGGGTTAGGGTTAGGGTTAGGGTTAGGGTTAGGGTTAGGGTTAGGGTTAGGGTTAGGGTTAGGGTTAGGGTTAGGGTTAGGGTTAGGGTTAGGGTTAGGGTTAGGGTTAGGGTTAGGGTTAGGGTTAGGGTTAGGGTTAGGGTTAGGGTTAGGGTTAGGGTTAGGGTTAGGGTTAGGGTTAGGGTTAGGGTTAGGGTTAGGGTTAGGGTTAGGGTTAGGGTTAGGGTTAGGGTTAGGGTTAGGGTTAGGGTTAGGGTTAGGGTTAGGGTTAGGGTTAGGGTTAGGGTTAGGGTTAGGGTTAGGGTTAGGGTTAGGGTTAGGGTTAGGGTTAGGGTTAGGGTTAGGGTTAGGGTTAGGGTTAGGGTTAGGGTTAGGGTTAGGGTTAGGGTTAGGGTTAGGGTTAGGGTTAGGGTTAGGGTTAGGGTTAGGGTTAGGGTTAGGGTTAGGGTTAGGGTTAGGGTTAGGGTTAGGGTTAGGGTTAGGGTTAGGGTTAGGGTTAGGGTTAGGGTTAGGGTTAGGGTTAGGGTTAGGGTTAGGGTTAGGGTTAGGGTTAGGGTTAGGGTTAGGGTTAGGGTTAGGGTTAGGGTTAGGGTTAGGGTTAGGGTTAGGGTTAGGGTTAGGGTTAGGGTTAGGGTTAGGGTTAGGGTTAGGGTTAGGGTTAGGGTTAGGGTTAGGGTTAGGGTTAGGGTTAGGGTTAGGGTTAGGGTTAGGGTTAGGGTTAGGGTTAGGGTTAGGGTTAGGGTTAGGGTTAGGGTTAGGGTTAGGGTTAGGGTTAGGGTTAGGGTTAGGGTTAGGGTTAGGGTTAGGGTTAGGGTTAGGGTTAGGGTTAGGGTTAGGGTTAGGGTTAGGGTTAGGGTTAGGGTTAGGGTTAGGGTTAGGGTTAGGGTTAGGGTTAGGGTTAGGGTTAGGGTTAGGGTTAGGGTTAGGGTTAGGGTTAGGGTTAGGGTTAGGGTTAGGGTTAGGGTTAGGGTTAGGGTTAGGGTTAGGGTTAGGGTTAGGGTTAGGGTTAGGGTTAGGGTTAGGGTTAGGGTTAGGGTTAGGGTTAGGGTTAGGGTTAGGGTTAGGGTTAGGGTTAGGGTTAGGGTTAGGGTTAGGGTTAGGGTTAGGGTTAGGGTTAGGGTTAGGGTTAGGGTTAGGGTTAGGGTTAGGGTTAGGGTTAGGGTTAGGGTTAGGGTTAGGGTTAGGGTTAGGGTTAGGGTTAGGGTTAGGGTTAGGGTTAGGGTTAGGGTTAGGGTTAGGGTTAGGGTTAGGGTTAGGGTTAGGGTTAGGGTTAGGGTTAGGGTTAGGGTTAGGGTTAGGGTTAGGGTTAGGGTTAGGGTTAGGGTTAGGGTTAGGGTTAGGGTTAGGGTTAGGGTTAGGGTTAGGGTTAGGGTTAGGGTTAGGGTTAGGGTTAGGGTTAGGGTTAGGGTTAGGGTTAGGGTTAGGGTTAGGGTTAGGGTTAGGGTTAGGGTTAGGGTTAGGGTTAGGGTTAGGGTTAGGGTTAGGGTTAGGGTTAGGGTTAGGGTTAGGGTTAGGGTTAGGGTTAGGGTTAGGGTTAGGGTTAGGGTTAGGGTTAGGGTTAGGGTTAGGGTTAGGGTTAGGGTTAGGGTTAGGGTTAGGGTTAGGGTTAGGGTTAGGGTTAGGGTTAGGGTTAGGGTTAGGGTTAGGGTTAGGGTTAGGGTTAGGGTTAGGGTTAGGGTTAGGGTTAGGGTTAGGGTTAGGGTTAGGGTTAGGGTTAGGGTTAGGGTTAGGGTTAGGGTTAGGGTTAGGGTTAGGGTTAGGGTTAGGGTTAGGGTTAGGGTTAGGGTTAGGGTTAGGGTTAGGGTTAGGGTTAGGGTTAGGGTTAGGGTTAGGGTTAGGGTTAGGGTTAGGGTTAGGGTTAGGGTTAGGGTTAGGGTTAGGGTTAGGGTTAGGGTTAGGGTTAGGGTTAGGGTTAGGGTTAGGGTTAGGGTTAGGGTTAGGGTTAGGGTTAGGGTTAGGGTTAGGGTTAGGGTTAGGGTTAGGGTTAGGGTTAGGGTTAGGGTTAGGGTTAGGGTTAGGGTTAGGGTTAGGGTTAGGGTTAGGGTTAGGGTTAGGGTTAGGGTTAGGGTTAGGGTTAGGGTTAGGGTTAGGGTTAGGGTTAGGGTTAGGGTTAGGGTTAGGGTTAGGGTTAGGGTTAGGGTTAGGGTTAGGGTTAGGGTTAGGGTTAGGGTTAGGGTTAGGGTTAGGGTTAGGGTTAGGGTTAGGGTTAGGGTTAGGGTTAGGGTTAGGGTTAGGGTTAGGGTTAGGGTTAGGGTTAGGGTTAGGGTTAGGGTTAGGGTTAGGGTTAGGGTTAGGGTTAGGGTTAGGGTTAGGGTTAGGGTTAGGGTTAGGGTTAGGGTTAGGGTTAGGGTTAGGGTTAGGGTTAGGGTTAGGGTTAGGGTTAGGGTTAGGGTTAGGGTTAGGGTTAGGGTTAGGGTTAGGGTTAGGGTTAGGGTTAGGGTTAGGGTTAGGGTTAGGGTTAGGGTTAGGGTTAGGGTTAGGGTTAGGGTTAGGGTTAGGGTTAGGGTTAGGGTTAGGGTTAGGGTTAGGGTTAGGGTTAGGGTTAGGGTTAGGGTTAGGGTTAGGGTTAGGGTTAGGGTTAGGGTTAGGGTTAGGGTTAGGGTTAGGGTTAGGGTTAGGGTTAGGGTTAGGGTTAGGGTTAGGGTTAGGGTTAGGGTTAGGGTTAGGGTTAGGGTTAGGGTTAGGGTTAGGGTTAGGGTTAGGGTTAGGGTTAGGGTTAGGGTTAGGGTTAGGGTTAGGGTTAGGGTTAGGGTTAGGGTTAGGGTTAGGGTTAGGGTTAGGGTTAGGGTTAGGGTTAGGGTTAGGGTTAGGGTTAGGGTTAGGGTTAGGGTTAGGGTTAGGGTTAGGGTTAGGGTTAGGGTTAGGGTTAGGGTTAGGGTTAGGGTTAGGGTTAGGGTTAGGGTTAGGGTTAGGGTTAGGGTTAGGGTTAGGGTTAGGGTTAGGGTTAGGGTTAGGGTTAGGGTTAGGGTTAGGGTTAGGGTTAGGGTTAGGGTTAGGGTTAGGGTTAGGGTTAGGGTTAGGGTTAGGGTTAGGGTTAGGGTTAGGGTTAGGGTTAGGGTTAGGGTTAGGGTTAGGGTTAGGGTTAGGGTTAGGGTTAGGGTTAGGGTTAGGGTTAGGGTTAGGGTTAGGGTTAGGGTTAGGGTTAGGGTTAGGGTTAGGGTTAGGGTTAGGGTTAGGGTTAGGGTTAGGGTTAGGGTTAGGGTTAGGGTTAGGGTTAGGGTTAGGGTTAGGGTTAGGGTTAGGGTTAGGGTTAGGGTTAGGGTTAGGGTTAGGGTTAGGGTTAGGGTTAGGGTTAGGGTTAGGGTTAGGGTTAGGGTTAGGGTTAGGGTTAGGGTTAGGGTTAGGGTTAGGGTTAGGGTTAGGGTTAGGGTTAGGGGTTAGGGGTTAGGGTTAGGGTTAGGGTTAGGGTTAGGGTTAGGGTTAGGGTTAGGGTTAGGGTTAGGGTTAGGGTTAGGGTTAGGGTTAGGGTTAGGGTTAGGGTTAGGGTTAGGGTTAGGGTTAGGGTTAGGGTTAGGGTTAGGGTTAGGGTTAGGGTTAGGGTTAGGGTTAGGGTTAGGGTTAGGGTTAGGGTTAGGGTTAGGGTTAGGGTTAGGGTTAGGGTTAGGGTTAGGGTTAGGGTTAGGGTTAGGGTTAGGGTTAGGGTTAGGGTTAGGGTTAGGGTTAGGGTTAGGGTTAGGGTTAGGGTTAGGGTTAGGGTTAGGGTTAGGGTTAGGGTTAGGGTTAGGGTTAGGGTTAGGGTTAGGGTTAGGGTTAGGGTTAGGGTTAGGGTTAGGGTTAGGGTTAGGGTTAGGGTTAGGGTTAGGGTTAGGGTTAGGGTTAGGGTTAGGGTTAGGGTTAGGGTTAGGGTTAGGGTTAGGGTTAGGGTTAGGGTTAGGGTTAGGGTTAGGGTTAGGGTTAGGGTTAGGGTTAGGGTTAGGGTTAGGGTTAGGGTTAGGGTTAGGGTTAGGGTTAGGGTTAGGGTTAGGGTTAGGGTTAGGGTTAGGGTTAGGGTTAGGGTTAGGGTTAGGGTTAGGGTTAGGGTTAGGGTTAGGGTTAGGGTTAGGGTTAGGGTTAGGGTTAGGGTTAGGGTTAGGGTTAGGGTTAGGGTTAGGGTTAGGGTTAGGGTTAGGGTTAGGGTTAGGGTTAGGGTTAGGGTTAGGGTTAGGGTTAGGGTTAGGGTTAGGGTTAGGGTTAGGGTTAGGGTTAGGGTTAGGGTTAGGGTTAGGGTTAGGGTTAGGGTTAGGGTTAGGGTTAGGGTTAGGGTTAGGGTTAGGGTTAGGGTTAGGGTTAGGGTTAGGGTTAGGGTTAGGGTTAGGGTTAGGGTTAGGGTTAGGGTTAGGGTTAGGGTTAGGGTTAGGGTTAGGGTTAGGGTTAGGGTTAGGGTTAGGGTTAGGGTTAGGGTTAGGGTTAGGGTTAGGGTTAGGGTTAGGGTTAGGGTTAGGGTTAGGGTTAGGGTTAGGGTTAGGGTTAGGGTTAGGGTTAGGGTTAGGGTTAGGGTTAGGGTTAGGGTTAGGGTTAGGGTTAGGGTTAGGGTTAGGGTTAGGGTTAGGGTTAGGGTTAGGGTTAGGGTTAGGGTTAGGGTTAGGGTTAGGGTTAGGGTTAGGGTTAGGGTTAGGGTTAGGGTTAGGGTTAGGGTTAGGGTTAGGGTTAGGGTTAGGGTTAGGGTTAGGGTTAGGGTTAGGGTTAGGGTTAGGGTTAGGGTTAGGGTTAGGGTTAGGGTTAGGGTTAGGGTTAGGGTTAGGGTTAGGGTTAGGGTTAGGGTTAGGGTTAGGGTTAGGGTTAGGGTTAGGGTTAGGGTTAGGGTTAGGGTTAGGGTTAGGGTTAGGGTTAGGGTTAGGGTTAGGGTTAGGGTTAGGGTTAGGGTTAGGGTTAGGGTTAGGGTTAGGGTTAGGGTTAGGGTTAGGGTTAGGGTTAGGGTTAGGGTTAGGGTTAGGGTTAGGGTTAGGGTTAGGGTTAGGGTTAGGGTTAGGGTTAGGGTTAGGGTTAGGGTTAGGGTTAGGGTTAGGGTTAGGGTTAGGGTTAGGGTTAGGGTTAGGGTTAGGGTTAGGGTTAGGGTTAGGGTTAGGGTTAGGGTTAGGGTTAGGGTTAGGGTTAGGGTTAGGGTTAGGGTTAGGGTTAGGGTTAGGGTTAGGGTTAGGGTTAGGGTTAGGGTTAGGGTTAGGGTTAGGGTTAGGGTTAGGGTTAGGGTTAGGGTTAGGGTTAGGGTTAGGGTTAGGGTTAGGGTTAGGGTTAGGGTTAGGGTTAGGGTTAGGGTTAGGGTTAGGGTTAGGGTTAGGGTTAGGGTTAGGGTTAGGGTTAGGGTTAGGGTTAGGGTTAGGGTTAGGGTTAGGGTTAGGGTTAGGGTTAGGGTTAGGGTTAGGGTTAGGGTTAGGGTTAGGGTTAGGGTTAGGGTTAGGGTTAGGGTTAGGGTTAGGGTTAGGGTTAGGGTTAGGGTTAGGGTTAGGGTTAGGGTTAGGGTTAGGGTTAGGGTTAGGGTTAGGGTTAGGGTTAGGGTTAGGGTTAGGGTTAGGGTTAGGGTTAGGGTTAGGGTTAGGGTTAGGGTTAGGGTTAGGGTTAGGGTTAGGGTTAGGGTTAGGGTTAGGGTTAGGGTTAGGGTTAGGGTTAGGGTTAGGGTTAGGGTTAGGGTTAGGGTTAGGGTTAGGGTTAGGGTTAGGGTTAGGGTTAGGGTTAGGGTTAGGGTTAGGGTTAGGGTTAGGGTTAGGGTTAGGGTTAGGGTTAGGGTTAGGGTTAGGGTTAGGGTTAGGGTTAGGGTTAGGGTTAGGGTTAGGGTTAGGGTTAGGGTTAGGGTTAGGGTTAGGGTTAGGGTTAGGGTTAGGGTTAGGGTTAGGGTTAGGGTTAGGGTTAGGGTTAGGGTTAGGGTTAGGGTTAGGGTTAGGGTTAGGGTTAGGGTTAGGGTTAGGGTTAGGGTTAGGGTTAGGGTTAGGGTTAGGGTTAGGGTTAGGGTTAGGGTTAGGGTTAGGGTTAGGGTTAGGGTTAGGGTTAGGGTTAGGGTTAGGGTTAGGGTTAGGGTTAGGGTTAGGGTTAGGGTTAGGGTTAGGGTTAGGGTTAGGGTTAGGGTTAGGGTTAGGGTTAGGGTTAGGGTTAGGGTTAGGGTTAGGGTTAGGGTTAGGGTTAGGGTTAGGGTTAGGGTTAGGGTTAGGGTTAGGGTTAGGGTTAGGGTTAGGGTTAGGGTTAGGGTTAGGGTTAGGGTTAGGGTTAGGGTTAGGGTTAGGGTTAGGGTTAGGGTTAGGGTTAGGGTTAGGGTTAGGGTTAGGGTTAGGGTTAGGGTTAGGGTTAGGGTTAGGGTTAGGGTTAGGGTTAGGGTTAGGGTTAGGGTTAGGGTTAGGGTTAGGGTTAGGGTTAGGGTTAGGGTTAGGGTTAGGGTTAGGGTTAGGGTTAGGGTTAGGGTTAGGGTTAGGGTTAGGGTTAGGGTTAGGGTTAGGGTTAGGGTTAGGGTTAGGGTTAGGGTTAGGGTTAGGGTTAGGGTTAGGGTTAGGGTTAGGGTTAGGGTTAGGGTTAGGGTTAGGGTTAGGGTTAGGGTTAGGGTTAGGGTTAGGGTTAGGGTTAGGGTTAGGGTTAGGGTTAGGGTTAGGGTTAGGGTTAGGGTTAGGGTTAGGGTTAGGGTTAGGGTTAGGGTTAGGGTTAGGGTTAGGGTTAGGGTTAGGGTTAGGGTTAGGGTTAGGGTTAGGGTTAGGGTTAGGGTTAGGGTTAGGGTTAGGGTTAGGGTTAGGGTTAGGGTTAGGGTTAGGGTTAGGGTTAGGGTTAGGGTTAGGGTTAGGGTTAGGGTTAGGGTTAGGGTTAGGGTTAGGGTTAGGGTTAGGGTTAGGGTTAGGGTTAGGGTTAGGGTTAGGGTTAGGGTTAGGGTTAGGGTTAGGGTTAGGGTTAGGGTTAGGGTTAGGGTTAGGGTTAGGGTTAGGGTTAGGGTTAGGGTTAGGGTTAGGGTTAGGGTTAGGGTTAGGGTTAGGGTTAGGGTTAGGGTTAGGGTTAGGGTTAGGGTTAGGGTTAGGGTTAGGGTTAGGGTTAGGGTTAGGGTTAGGGTTAGGGTTAGGGTTAGGGTTAGGGTTAGGGTTAGGGTTAGGGTTAGGGTTAGGGTTAGGGTTAGGGTTAGGGTTAGGGTTAGGGTTAGGGTTAGGGTTAGGGTTAGGGTTAGGGTTAGGGTTAGGGTTAGGGTTAGGGTTAGGGTTAGGGTTAGGGTTAGGGTTAGGGTTAGGGTTAGGGTTAGGGTTAGGGTTAGGGTTAGGGTTAGGGTTAGGGTTAGGGTTAGGGTTAGGGTTAGGGTTAGGGTTAGGGTTAGGGTTAGGGTTAGGGTTAGGGTTAGGGTTAGGGTTAGGGTTAGGGTTAGGGTTAGGGTTAGGGTTAGGGTTAGGGTTAGGGTTAGGGTTAGGGTTAGGGTTAGGGTTAGGGTTAGGGTTAGGGTTAGGGTTAGGGTTAGGGTTAGGGTTAGGGTTAGGGTTAGGGTTAGGGTTAGGGTTAGGGTTAGGGTTAGGGTTAGGGTTAGGGTTAGGGTTAGGGTTAGGGTTAGGGTTAGGGTTAGGGTTAGGGTTAGGGTTAGGGTTAGGGTTAGGGTTAGGGTTAGGGTTAGGGTTAGGGTTAGGGTTAGGGTTAGGGTTAGGGTTAGGGTTAGGGTTAGGGTTAGGGTTAGGGTTAGGGTTAGGGTTAGGGTTAGGGTTAGGGTTAGGGTTAGGGTTAGGGTTAGGGTTAGGGTTAGGGTTAGGGTTAGGGTTAGGGTTAGGGTTAGGGTTAGGGTTAGGGTTAGGGTTAGGGTTAGGGTTAGGGTTAGGGTTAGGGTTAGGGTTAGGGTTAGGGTTAGGGTTAGGGTTAGGGTTAGGGTTAGGGTTAGGGTTAGGGTTAGGGTTAGGGTTAGGGTTAGGGTTAGGGTTAGGGTTAGGGTTAGGGTTAGGGTTAGGGTTAGGGTTAGGGTTAGGGTTAGGGTTAGGGTTAGGGTTAGGGTTAGGGTTAGGGTTAGGGTTAGGGTTAGGGTTAGGGTTAGGGTTAGGGTTAGGGTTAGGGTTAGGGTTAGGGTTAGGGTTAGGGTTAGGGTTAGGGTTAGGGTTAGGGTTAGGGTTAGGGTTAGGGTTAGGGTTAGGGTTAGGGTTAGGGTTAGGGTTAGGGTTAGGGTTAGGGTTAGGGTTAGGGTTAGGGTTAGGGTTAGGGTTAGGGTTAGGGTTAGGGTTAGGGTTAGGGTTAGGGTTAGGGTTAGGGTTAGGGTTAGGGTTAGGGTTAGGGTTAGGGTTAGGGTTAGGGTTAGGGTTAGGGTTAGGGTTAGGGTTAGGGTTAGGGTTAGGGTTAGGGTTAGGGTTAGGGTTAGGGTTAGGGTTAGGGTTAGGGTTAGGGTTAGGGTTAGGGTTAGGGTTAGGGTTAGGGTTAGGGTTAGGGTTAGGGTTAGGGTTAGGGTTAGGGTTAGGGTTAGGGTTAGGGTTAGGGTTAGGGTTAGGGTTAGGGTTAGGGTTAGGGTTAGGGTTAGGGTTAGGGTTAGGGTTAGGGTTAGGGTTAGGGTTAGGGTTAGGGTTAGGGTTAGGGTTAGGGTTAGGGTTAGGGTTAGGGTTAGGGTTAGGGTTAGGGTTAGGGTTAGGGTTAGGGTTAGGGTTAGGGTTAGGGTTAGGGTTAGGGTTAGGGTTAGGGTTAGGGTTAGGGTTAGGGTTAGGGTTAGGGTTAGGGTTAGGGTTAGGGTTAGGGTTAGGGTTAGGGTTAGGGTTAGGGTTAGGGTTAGGGTTAGGGTTAGGGTTAGGGTTAGGGTTAGGGTTAGGGTTAGGGTTAGGGTTAGGGTTAGGGTTAGGGTTAGGGTTAGGGTTAGGGTTAGGGTTAGGGTTAGGGTTAGGGTTAGGGTTAGGGTTAGGGTTAGGGTTAGGGTTAGGGTTAGGGTTAGGGTTAGGGTTAGGGTTAGGGTTAGGGTTAGGGTTAGGGTTAGGGTTAGGGTTAGGGTTAGGGTTAGGGTTAGGGTTAGGGTTAGGGTTAGGGTTAGGGTTAGGGTTAGGGTTAGGGTTAGGGTTAGGGTTAGGGTTAGGGTTAGGGTTAGGGTTAGGGTTAGGGTTAGGGTTAGGGTTAGGGTTAGGGTTAGGGTTAGGGTTAGGGTTAGGGTTAGGGTTAGGGTTAGGGTTAGGGTTAGGGTTAGGGTTAGGGTTAGGGTTAGGGTTAGGGTTAGGGTTAGGGTTAGGGTTAGGGTTAGGGTTAGGGTTAGGGTTAGGGTTAGGGTTAGGGTTAGGGTTAGGGTTAGGGTTAGGGTTAGGGTTAGGGTTAGGGTTAGGGTTAGGGTTAGGGTTAGGGTTAGGGTTAGGGTTAGGGTTAGGGTTAGGGTTAGGGTTAGGGTTAGGGTTAGGGTTAGGGTTAGGGTTAGGGTTAGGGTTAGGGTTAGGGTTAGGGTTAGGGTTAGGGTTAGGGTTAGGGTTAGGGTTAGGGTTAGGGTTAGGGTTAGGGTTAGGGTTAGGGTTAGGGTTAGGGTTAGGGTTAGGGTTAGGGTTAGGGTTAGGGTTAGGGTTAGGGTTAGGGTTAGGGTTAGGGTTAGGGTTAGGGTTAGGGTTAGGGTTAGGGTTAGGGTTAGGGTTAGGGTTAGGGTTAGGGTTAGGGTTAGGGTTAGGGTTAGGGTTAGGGTTAGGGTTAGGGTTAGGGTTAGGGTTAGGGTTAGGGTTAGGGTTAGGGTTAGGGTTAGGGTTAGGGTTAGGGTTAGGGTTAGGGTTAGGGTTAGGGTTAGGGTTAGGGTTAGGGTTAGGGTTAGGGTTAGGGTTAGGGTTAGGGTTAGGGTTAGGGTTAGGGTTAGGGTTAGGGTTAGGGTTAGGGTTAGGGTTAGGGTTAGGGTTAGGGTTAGGGTTAGGGTTAGGGTTAGGGTTAGGGTTAGGGTTAGGGTTAGGGTTAGGGTTAGGGTTAGGGTTAGGGTTAGGGTTAGGGTTAGGGTTAGGGTTAGGGTTAGGGTTAGGGTTAGGGTTAGGGTTAGGGTTAGGGTTAGGGTTAGGGTTAGGGTTAGGGTTAGGGTTAGGGTTAGGGTTAGGGTTAGGGTTAGGGTTAGGGTTAGGGTTAGGGTTAGGGTTAGGGTTAGGGTTAGGGTTAGGGTTAGGGTTAGGGTTAGGGTTAGGGTTAGGGTTAGGGTTAGGGTTAGGGTTAGGGTTAGGGTTAGGGTTAGGGTTAGGGTTAGGGTTAGGGTTAGGGTTAGGGTTAGGGTTAGGGTTAGGGTTAGGGTTAGGGTTAGGGTTAGGGTTAGGGTTAGGGTTAGGGTTAGGGTTAGGGTTAGGGTTAGGGTTAGGGTTAGGGTTAGGGTTAGGGTTAGGGTTAGGGTTAGGGTTAGGGTTAGGGTTAGGGTTAGGGTTAGGGTTAGGGTTAGGGTTAGGGTTAGGGTTAGGGTTAGGGTTAGGGTTAGGGTTAGGGTTAGGGTTAGGGTTAGGGTTAGGGTTAGGGTTAGGGTTAGGGTTAGGGTTAGGGTTAGGGTTAGGGTTAGGGTTAGGGTTAGGGTTAGGGTTAGGGTTAGGGTTAGGGTTAGGGTTAGGGTTAGGGTTAGGGTTAGGGTTAGGGTTAGGGTTAGGGTTAGGGTTAGGGTTAGGGTTAGGGTTAGGGTTAGGGTTAGGGTTAGGGTTAGGGTTAGGGTTAGGGTTAGGGTTAGGGTTAGGGTTAGGGTTAGGGTTAGGGTTAGGGTTAGGGTTAGGGTTAGGGTTAGGGTTAGGGTTAGGGTTAGGGTTAGGGTTAGGGTTAGGGTTAGGGTTAGGGTTAGGGTTAGGGTTAGGGTTAGGGTTAGGGTTAGGGTTAGGGTTAGGGTTAGGGTTAGGGTTAGGGTTAGGGTTAGGGTTAGGGTTAGGGTTAGGGTTAGGGTTAGGGTTAGGGTTAGGGTTAGGGTTAGGGTTAGGGTTAGGGTTAGGGTTAGGGTTAGGGTTAGGGTTAGGGTTAGGGTTAGGGTTAGGGTTAGGGTTAGGGTTAGGGTTAGGGTTAGGGTTAGGGTTAGGGTTAGGGTTAGGGTTAGGGTTAGGGTTAGGGTTAGGGTTAGGGTTAGGGTTAGGGTTAGGGTTAGGGTTAGGGTTAGGGTTAGGGTTAGGGTTAGGGTTAGGGTTAGGGTTAGGGTTAGGGTTAGGGTTAGGGTTAGGGTTAGGGTTAGGGTTAGGGTTAGGGTTAGGGTTAGGGTTAGGGTTAGGGTTAGGGTTAGGGTTAGGGTTAGGGTTAGGGTTAGGGTTAGGGTTAGGGTTAGGGTTAGGGTTAGGGTTAGGGTTAGGGTTAGGGTTAGGGTTAGGGTTAGGGTTAGGGTTAGGGTTAGGGTTAGGGTTAGGGTTAGGGTTAGGGTTAGGGTTAGGGTTAGGGTTAGGGTTAGGGTTAGGGTTAGGGTTAGGGTTAGGGTTAGGGTTAGGGTTAGGGTTAGGGTTAGGGTTAGGGTTAGGGTTAGGGTTAGGGTTAGGGTTAGGGTTAGGGTTAGGGTTAGGGTTAGGGTTAGGGTTAGGGTTAGGGTTAGGGTTAGGGTTAGGGTTAGGGTTAGGGTTAGGGTTAGGGTTAGGGTTAGGGTTAGGGTTAGGGTTAGGGTTAGGGTTAGGGTTAGGGTTAGGGTTAGGGTTAGGGTTAGGGTTAGGGTTAGGGTTAGGGTTAGGGTTAGGGTTAGGGTTAGGGTTAGGGTTAGGGTTAGGGTTAGGGTTAGGGTTAGGGTTAGGGTTAGGGTTAGGGTTAGGGTTAGGGTTAGGGTTAGGGTTAGGGTTAGGGTTAGGGTTAGGGTTAGGGTTAGGGTTAGGGTTAGGGTTAGGGTTAGGGTTAGGGTTAGGGTTAGGGTTAGGGTTAGGGTTAGGGTTAGGGTTAGGGTTAGGGTTAGGGTTAGGGTTAGGGTTAGGGTTAGGGTTAGGGTTAGGGTTAGGGTTAGGGTTAGGGTTAGGGTTAGGGTTAGGGTTAGGGTTAGGGTTAGGGTTAGGGTTAGGGTTAGGGTTAGGGTTAGGGTTAGGGTTAGGGTTAGGGTTAGGGTTAGGGTTAGGGTTAGGGTTAGGGTTAGGGTTAGGGTTAGGGTTAGGGTTAGGGTTAGGGTTAGGGTTAGGGTTAGGGTTAGGGTTAGGGTTAGGGTTAGGGTTAGGGTTAGGGTTAGGGTTAGGGTTAGGGTTAGGGTTAGGGTTAGGGTTAGGGTTAGGGTTAGGGTTAGGGTTAGGGTTAGGGTTAGGGTTAGGGTTAGGGTTAGGGTTAGGGTTAGGGTTAGGGTTAGGGTTAGGGTTAGGGTTAGGGTTAGGGTTAGGGTTAGGGTTAGGGTTAGGGTTAGGGTTAGGGTTAGGGTTAGGGTTAGGGTTAGGGTTAGGGTTAGGGTTAGGGTTAGGGTTAGGGTTAGGGTTAGGGTTAGGGTTAGGGTTAGGGTTAGGGTTAGGGTTAGGGTTAGGGTTAGGGTTAGGGTTAGGGTTAGGGTTAGGGTTAGGGTTAGGGTTAGGGTTAGGGTTAGGGTTAGGGTTAGGGTTAGGGTTAGGGTTAGGGTTAGGGTTAGGGTTAGGGTTAGGGTTAGGGTTAGGGTTAGGGTTAGGGTTAGGGTTAGGGTTAGGGTTAGGGTTAGGGTTAGGGTTAGGGTTAGGGTTAGGGTTAGGGTTAGGGTTAGGGTTAGGGTTAGGGTTAGGGTTAGGGTTAGGGTTAGGGTTAGGGTTAGGGTTAGGGTTAGGGTTAGGGTTAGGGTTAGGGTTAGGGTTAGGGTTAGGGTTAGGGTTAGGGTTAGGGTTAGGGTTAGGGTTAGGGTTAGGGTTAGGGTTAGGGTTAGGGTTAGGGTTAGGGTTAGGGTTAGGGTTAGGGTTAGGGTTAGGGTTAGGGTTAGGGTTAGGGTTAGGGTTAGGGTTAGGGTTAGGGTTAGGGTTAGGGTTAGGGTTAGGGTTAGGGTTAGGGTTAGGGTTAGGGTTAGGGTTAGGGTTAGGGTTAGGGTTAGGGTTAGGGTTAGGGTTAGGGTTAGGGTTAGGGTTAGGGTTAGGGTTAGGGTTAGGGTTAGGGTTAGGGTTAGGGTTAGGGTTAGGGTTAGGGTTAGGGTTAGGGTTAGGGTTAGGGTTAGGGTTAGGGTTAGGGTTAGGGTTAGGGTTAGGGTTAGGGTTAGGGTTAGGGTTAGGGTTAGGGTTAGGGTTAGGGTTAGGGTTAGGGTTAGGGTTAGGGTTAGGGTTAGGGTTAGGGTTAGGGTTAGGGTTAGGGTTAGGGTTAGGGTTAGGGTTAGGGTTAGGGTTAGGGTTAGGGTTAGGGTTAGGGTTAGGGTTAGGGTTAGGGTTAGGGTTAGGGTTAGGGTTAGGGTTAGGGTTAGGGTTAGGGTTAGGGTTAGGGTTAGGGTTAGGGTTAGGGTTAGGGTTAGGGTTAGGGTTAGGGTTAGGGTTAGGGTTAGGGTTAGGGTTAGGGTTAGGGTTAGGGTTAGGGTTAGGGTTAGGGTTAGGGTTAGGGTTAGGGTTAGGGTTAGGGTTAGGGTTAGGGTTAGGGTTAGGGTTAGGGTTAGGGTTAGGGTTAGGGTTAGGGTTAGGGTTAGGGTTAGGGTTAGGGTTAGGGTTAGGGTTAGGGTTAGGGTTAGGGTTAGGGTTAGGGTTAGGGTTAGGGTTAGGGTTAGGGTTAGGGTTAGGGTTAGGGTTAGGGTTAGGGTTAGGGTTAGGGTTAGGGTTAGGGTTAGGGTTAGGGTTAGGGTTAGGGTTAGGGTTAGGGTTAGGGTTAGGGTTAGGGTTAGGGTTAGGGTTAGGGTTAGGGTTAGGGTTAGGGTTAGGGTTAGGGTTAGGGTTAGGGTTAGGGTTAGGGTTAGGGTTAGGGTTAGGGTTAGGGTTAGGGTTAGGGTTAGGGTTAGGGTTAGGGTTAGGGTTAGGGTTAGGGTTAGGGTTAGGGTTAGGGTTAGGGTTAGGGTTAGGGTTAGGGTTAGGGTTAGGGTTAGGGTTAGGGTTAGGGTTAGGGTTAGGGTTAGGGTTAGGGTTAGGGTTAGGGTTAGGGTTAGGGTTAGGGTTAGGGTTAGGGTTAGGGTTAGGGTTAGGGTTAGGGTTAGGGTTAGGGTTAGGGTTAGGGTTAGGGTTAGGGTTAGGGTTAGGGTTAGGGTTAGGGTTAGGGTTAGGGTTAGGGTTAGGGTTAGGGTTAGGGTTAGGGTTAGGGTTAGGGTTAGGGTTAGGGTTAGGGTTAGGGTTAGGGTTAGGGTTAGGGTTAGGGTTAGGGTTAGGGTTAGGGTTAGGGTTAGGGTTAGGGTTAGGGTTAGGGTTAGGGTTAGGGTTAGGGTTAGGGTTAGGGTTAGGGTTAGGGTTAGGGTTAGGGTTAGGGTTAGGGTTAGGGTTAGGGTTAGGGTTAGGGTTAGGGTTAGGGTTAGGGTTAGGGTTAGGGTTAGGGTTAGGGTTAGGGTTAGGGTTAGGGTTAGGGTTAGGGTTAGGGTTAGGGTTAGGGTTAGGGTTAGGGTTAGGGTTAGGGTTAGGGTTAGGGTTAGGGTTAGGGTTAGGGTTAGGGTTAGGGTTAGGGTTAGGGTTAGGGTTAGGGTTAGGGTTAGGGTTAGGGTTAGGGTTAGGGTTAGGGTTAGGGTTAGGGTTAGGGTTAGGGTTAGGGTTAGGGTTAGGGTTAGGGTTAGGGTTAGGGTTAGGGTTAGGGTTAGGGTTAGGGTTAGGGTTAGGGTTAGGGTTAGGGTTAGGGTTAGGGTTAGGGTTAGGGTTAGGGTTAGGGTTAGGGTTAGGGTTAGGGTTAGGGTTAGGGTTAGGGTTAGGGTTAGGGTTAGGGTTAGGGTTAGGGTTAGGGTTAGGGTTAGGGTTAGGGTTAGGGTTAGGGTTAGGGTTAGGGTTAGGGTTAGGGTTAGGGTTAGGGTTAGGGTTAGGGTTAGGGTTAGGGTTAGGGTTAGGGTTAGGGTTAGGGTTAGGGTTAGGGTTAGGGTTAGGGTTAGGGTTAGGGTTAGGGTTAGGGTTAGGGTTAGGGTTAGGGTTAGGGTTAGGGTTAGGGTTAGGGTTAGGGTTAGGGTTAGGGTTAGGGTTAGGGTTAGGGTTAGGGTTAGGGTTAGGGTTAGGGTTAGGGTTAGGGTTAGGGTTAGGGTTAGGGTTAGGGTTAGGGTTAGGGTTAGGGTTAGGGTTAGGGTTAGGGTTAGGGTTAGGGTTAGGGTTAGGGTTAGGGTTAGGGTTAGGGTTAGGGTTAGGGTTAGGGTTAGGGTTAGGGTTAGGGTTAGGGTTAGGGTTAGGGTTAGGGTTAGGGTTAGGGTTAGGGTTAGGGTTAGGGTTAGGGTTAGGGTTAGGGTTAGGGTTAGGGTTAGGGTTAGGGTTAGGGTTAGGGTTAGGGTTAGGGTTAGGGTTAGGGTTAGGGTTAGGGTTAGGGTTAGGGTTAGGGTTAGGGTTAGGGTTAGGGTTAGGGTTAGGGTTAGGGTTAGGGTTAGGGTTAGGGTTAGGGTTAGGGTTAGGGTTAGGGTTAGGGTTAGGGTTAGGGTTAGGGTTAGGGTTAGGGTTAGGGTTAGGGTTAGGGTTAGGGTTAGGGTTAGGGTTAGGGTTAGGGTTAGGGTTAGGGTTAGGGTTAGGGTTAGGGTTAGGGTTAGGGTTAGGGTTAGGGTTAGGGTTAGGGTTAGGGTTAGGGTTAGGGTTAGGGTTAGGGTTAGGGTTAGGGTTAGGGTTAGGGTTAGGGTTAGGGTTAGGGTTAGGGTTAGGGTTAGGGTTAGGGTTAGGGTTAGGGTTAGGGTTAGGGTTAGGGTTAGGGTTAGGGTTAGGGTTAGGGTTAGGGTTAGGGTTAGGGTTAGGGTTAGGGTTAGGGTTAGGGTTAGGGTTAGGGTTAGGGTTAGGGTTAGGGTTAGGGTTAGGGTTAGGGTTAGGGTTAGGGTTAGGGTTAGGGTTAGGGTTAGGGTTAGGGTTAGGGTTAGGGTTAGGGTTAGGGTTAGGGTTAGGGTTAGGGTTAGGGTTAGGGTTAGGGTTAGGGTTAGGGTTAGGGTTAGGGTTAGGGTTAGGGTTAGGGTTAGGGTTAGGGTTAGGGTTAGGGTTAGGGTTAGGGTTAGGGTTAGGGTTAGGGTTAGGGTTAGGGTTAGGGTTAGGGTTAGGGTTAGGGTTAGGGTTAGGGTTAGGGTTAGGGTTAGGGTTAGGGTTAGGGTTAGGGTTAGGGTTAGGGTTAGGGTTAGGGTTAGGGTTAGGGTTAGGGTTAGGGTTAGGGTTAGGGTTAGGGTTAGGGTTAGGGTTAGGGTTAGGGTTAGGGTTAGGGTTAGGGTTAGGGTTAGGGTTAGGGTTAGGGTTAGGGTTAGGGTTAGGGTTAGGGTTAGGGTTAGGGTTAGGGTTAGGGTTAGGGTTAGGGTTAGGGTTAGGGTTAGGGTTAGGGTTAGGGTTAGGGTTAGGGTTAGGGTTAGGGTTAGGGTTAGGGTTAGGGTTAGGGTTAGGGTTAGGGTTAGGGTTAGGGTTAGGGTTAGGGTTAGGGTTAGGGTTAGGGTTAGGGTTAGGGTTAGGGTTAGGGTTAGGGTTAGGGTTAGGGTTAGGGTTAGGGTTAGGGTTAGGGTTAGGGTTAGGGTTAGGGTTAGGGTTAGGGTTAGGGTTAGGGTTAGGGTTAGGGTTAGGGTTAGGGTTAGGGTTAGGGTTAGGGTTAGGGTTAGGGTTAGGGTTAGGGTTAGGGTTAGGGTTAGGGTTAGGGTTAGGGTTAGGGTTAGGGTTAGGGTTAGGGTTAGGGTTAGGGTTAGGGTTAGGGTTAGGGTTAGGGTTAGGGTTAGGGTTAGGGTTAGGGTTAGGGTTAGGGTTAGGGTTAGGGTTAGGGTTAGGGTTAGGGTTAGGGTTAGGGTTAGGGTTAGGGTTAGGGTTAGGGTTAGGGTTAGGGTTAGGGTTAGGGTTAGGGTTAGGGTTAGGGTTAGGGTTAGGGTTAGGGTTAGGGTTAGGGTTAGGGTTAGGGTTAGGGTTAGGGTTAGGGTTAGGGTTAGGGTTAGGGTTAGGGTTAGGGTTAGGGTTAGGGTTAGGGTTAGGGTTAGGGTTAGGGTTAGGGTTAGGGTTAGGGTTAGGGTTAGGGTTAGGGTTAGGGTTAGGGTTAGGGTTAGGGTTAGGGTTAGGGTTAGGGTTAGGGTTAGGGTTAGGGTTAGGGTTAGGGTTAGGGTTAGGGTTAGGGTTAGGGTTAGGGTTAGGGTTAGGGTTAGGGTTAGGGTTAGGGTTAGGGTTAGGGTTAGGGTTAGGGTTAGGGTTAGGGTTAGGGTTAGGGTTAGGGTTAGGGTTAGGGTTAGGGTTAGGGTTAGGGTTAGGGTTAGGGTTAGGGTTAGGGTTAGGGTTAGGGTTAGGGTTAGGGTTAGGGTTAGGGTTAGGGTTAGGGTTAGGGTTAGGGTTAGGGTTAGGGTTAGGGTTAGGGTTAGGGTTAGGGTTAGGGTTAGGGTTAGGGTTAGGGTTAGGGTTAGGGTTAGGGTTAGGGTTAGGGTTAGGGTTAGGGTTAGGGTTAGGGTTAGGGTTAGGGTTAGGGTTAGGGTTAGGGTTAGGGTTAGGGTTAGGGTTAGGGTTAGGGTTAGGGTTAGGGTTAGGGTTAGGGTTAGGGTTAGGGTTAGGGTTAGGGTTAGGGTTAGGGTTAGGGTTAGGGTTAGGGTTAGGGTTAGGGTTAGGGTTAGGGTTAGGGTTAGGGTTAGGGTTAGGGTTAGGGTTAGGGTTAGGGTTAGGGTTAGGGTTAGGGTTAGGGTTAGGGTTAGGGTTAGGGTTAGGGTTAGGGTTAGGGTTAGGGTTAGGGTTAGGGTTAGGGTTAGGGTTAGGGTTAGGGTTAGGGTTAGGGTTAGGGTTAGGGTTAGGGTTAGGGTTAGGGTTAGGGTTAGGGTTAGGGTTAGGGTTAGGGTTAGGGTTAGGGTTAGGGTTAGGGTTAGGGTTAGGGTTAGGGTTAGGGTTAGGGTTAGGGTTAGGGTTAGGGTTAGGGTTAGGGTTAGGGTTAGGGTTAGGGTTAGGGTTAGGGTTAGGGTTAGGGTTAGGGTTAGGGTTAGGGTTAGGGTTAGGGTTAGGGTTAGGGTTAGGGTTAGGGTTAGGGTTAGGGTTAGGGTTAGGGTTAGGGTTAGGGTTAGGGTTAGGGTTAGGGTTAGGGTTAGGGTTAGGGTTAGGGTTAGGGTTAGGGTTAGGGTTAGGGTTAGGGTTAGGGTTAGGGTTAGGGTTAGGGTTAGGGTTAGGGTTAGGGTTAGGGTTAGGGTTAGGGTTAGGGTTAGGGTTAGGGTTAGGGTTAGGGTTAGGGTTAGGGTTAGGGTTAGGGTTAGGGTTAGGGTTAGGGTTAGGGTTAGGGTTAGGGTTAGGGTTAGGGTTAGGGTTAGGGTTAGGGTTAGGGTTAGGGTTAGGGTTAGGGTTAGGGTTAGGGTTAGGGTTAGGGTTAGGGTTAGGGTTAGGGTTAGGGTTAGGGTTAGGGTTAGGGTTAGGGTTAGGGTTAGGGTTAGGGTTAGGGTTAGGGTTAGGGTTAGGGTTAGGGTTAGGGTTAGGGTTAGGGTTAGGGTTAGGGTTAGGGTTAGGGTTAGGGTTAGGGTTAGGGTTAGGGTTAGGGTTAGGGTTAGGGTTAGGGTTAGGGTTAGGGTTAGGGTTAGGGTTAGGGTTAGGGTTAGGGTTAGGGTTAGGGTTAGGGTTAGGGTTAGGGTTAGGGTTAGGGTTAGGGTTAGGGTTAGGGTTAGGGTTAGGGTTAGGGTTAGGGTTAGGGTTAGGGTTAGGGTTAGGGTTAGGGTTAGGGTTAGGGTTAGGGTTAGGGTTAGGGTTAGGGTTAGGGTTAGGGTTAGGGTTAGGGTTAGGGTTAGGGTTAGGGTTAGGGTTAGGGTTAGGGTTAGGGTTAGGGTTAGGGTTAGGGTTAGGGTTAGGGTTAGGGTTAGGGTTAGGGTTAGGGTTAGGGTTAGGGTTAGGGTTAGGGTTAGGGTTAGGGTTAGGGTTAGGGTTAGGGTTAGGGTTAGGGTTAGGGTTAGGGTTAGGGTTAGGGTTAGGGTTAGGGTTAGGGTTAGGGTTAGGGTTAGGGTTAGGGTTAGGGTTAGGGTTAGGGTTAGGGTTAGGGTTAGGGTTAGGGTTAGGGTTAGGGTTAGGGTTAGGGTTAGGGTTAGGGTTAGGGTTAGGGTTAGGGTTAGGGTTAGGGTTAGGGTTAGGGTTAGGGTTAGGGTTAGGGTTAGGGTTAGGGTTAGGGTTAGGGTTAGGGTTAGGGTTAGGGTTAGGGTTAGGGTTAGGGTTAGGGTTAGGGTTAGGGTTAGGGTTAGGGTTAGGGTTAGGGTTAGGGTTAGGGTTAGGGTTAGGGTTAGGGTTAGGGTTAGGGTTAGGGTTAGGGTTAGGGTTAGGGTTAGGGTTAGGGTTAGGGTTAGGGTTAGGGTTAGGGTTAGGGTTAGGGTTAGGGTTAGGGTTAGGGTTAGGGTTAGGGTTAGGGTTAGGGTTAGGGTTAGGGTTAGGGTTAGGGTTAGGGTTAGGGTTAGGGTTAGGGTTAGGGTTAGGGTTAGGGTTAGGGTTAGGGTTAGGGTTAGGGTTAGGGTTAGGGTTAGGGTTAGGGTTAGGGTTAGGGTTAGGGTTAGGGTTAGGGTTAGGGTTAGGGTTAGGGTTAGGGTTAGGGTTAGGGTTAGGGTTAGGGTTAGGGTTAGGGTTAGGGTTAGGGTTAGGGTTAGGGTTAGGGTTAGGGTTAGGGTTAGGGTTAGGGTTAGGGTTAGGGTTAGGGTTAGGGTTAGGGTTAGGGTTAGGGTTAGGGTTAGGGTTAGGGTTAGGGTTAGGGTTAGGGTTAGGGTTAGGGTTAGGGTTAGGGTTAGGGTTAGGGTTAGGGTTAGGGTTAGGGTTAGGGTTAGGGTTAGGGTTAGGGTTAGGGTTAGGGTTAGGGTTAGGGTTAGGGTTAGGGTTAGGGTTAGGGTTAGGGTTAGGGTTAGGGTTAGGGTTAGGGTTAGGGTTAGGGTTAGGGTTAGGGTTAGGGTTAGGGTTAGGGTTAGGGTTAGGGTTAGGGTTAGGGTTAGGGTTAGGGTTAGGGTTAGGGTTAGGGTTAGGGTTAGGGTTAGGGTTAGGGTTAGGGTTAGGGTTAGGGTTAGGGTTAGGGTTAGGGTTAGGGTTAGGGTTAGGGTTAGGGTTAGGGTTAGGGTTAGGGTTAGGGTTAGGGTTAGGGTTAGGGTTAGGGTTAGGGTTAGGGTTAGGGTTAGGGTTAGGGTTAGGGTTAGGGTTAGGGTTAGGGTTAGGGTTAGGGTTAGGGTTAGGGTTAGGGTTAGGGTTAGGGTTAGGGTTAGGGTTAGGGTTAGGGTTAGGGTTAGGGTTAGGGTTAGGGTTAGGGTTAGGGTTAGGGTTAGGGTTAGGGTTAGGGTTAGGGTTAGGGTTAGGGTTAGGGTTAGGGTTAGGGTTAGGGTTAGGGTTAGGGTTAGGGTTAGGGTTAGGGTTAGGGTTAGGGTTAGGGTTAGGGTTAGGGTTAGGGTTAGGGTTAGGGTTAGGGTTAGGGTTAGGGTTAGGGTTAGGGTTAGGGTTAGGGTTAGGGTTAGGGTTAGGGTTAGGGTTAGGGTTAGGGTTAGGGTTAGGGTTAGGGTTAGGGTTAGGGTTAGGGTTAGGGTTAGGGTTAGGGTTAGGGTTAGGGTTAGGGTTAGGGTTAGGGTTAGGGTTAGGGTTAGGGTTAGGGTTAGGGTTAGGGTTAGGGTTAGGGTTAGGGTTAGGGTTAGGGTTAGGGTTAGGGTTAGGGTTAGGGTTAGGGTTAGGGTTAGGGTTAGGGTTAGGGTTAGGGTTAGGGTTAGGGTTAGGGTTAGGGTTAGGGTTAGGGTTAGGGTTAGGGTTAGGGTTAGGGTTAGGGTTAGGGTTAGGGTTAGGGTTAGGGTTAGGGTTAGGGTTAGGGTTAGGGTTAGGGTTAGGGTTAGGGTTAGGGTTAGGGTTAGGGTTAGGGTTAGGGTTAGGGTTAGGGTTAGGGTTAGGGTTAGGGTTAGGGTTAGGGTTAGGGTTAGGGTTAGGGTTAGGGTTAGGGTTAGGGTTAGGGTTAGGGTTAGGGTTAGGGTTAGGGTTAGGGTTAGGGTTAGGGTTAGGGTTAGGGTTAGGGTTAGGGTTAGGGTTAGGGTTAGGGTTAGGGTTAGGGTTAGGGTTAGGGTTAGGGTTAGGGTTAGGGTTAGGGTTAGGGTTAGGGTTAGGGTTAGGGTTAGGGTTAGGGTTAGGGTTAGGGTTAGGGTTAGGGTTAGGGTTAGGGTTAGGGTTAGGGTTAGGGTTAGGGTTAGGGTTAGGGTTAGGGTTAGGGTTAGGGTTAGGGTTAGGGTTAGGGTTAGGGTTAGGGTTAGGGTTAGGGTTAGGGTTAGGGTTAGGGTTAGGGTTAGGGTTAGGGTTAGGGTTAGGGTTAGGGTTAGGGTTAGGGTTAGGGTTAGGGTTAGGGTTAGGGTTAGGGTTAGGGTTAGGGTTAGGGTTAGGGTTAGGGTTAGGGTTAGGGTTAGGGTTAGGGTTAGGGTTAGGGTTAGGGTTAGGGTTAGGGTTAGGGTTAGGGTTAGGGTTAGGGTTAGGGTTAGGGTTAGGGTTAGGGTTAGGGTTAGGGTTAGGGTTAGGGTTAGGGTTAGGGTTAGGGTTAGGGTTAGGGTTAGGGTTAGGGTTAGGGTTAGGGTTAGGGTTAGGGTTAGGGTTAGGGTTAGGGTTAGGGTTAGGGTTAGGGTTAGGGTTAGGGTTAGGGTTAGGGTTAGGGTTAGGGTTAGGGTTAGGGTTAGGGTTAGGGTTAGGGTTAGGGTTAGGGTTAGGGTTAGGGTTAGGGTTAGGGTTAGGGTTAGGGTTAGGGTTAGGGTTAGGGTTAGGGTTAGGGTTAGGGTTAGGGTTAGGGTTAGGGTTAGGGTTAGGGTTAGGGTTAGGGTTAGGGTTAGGGTTAGGGTTAGGGTTAGGGTTAGGGTTAGGGTTAGGGTTAGGGTTAGGGTTAGGGTTAGGGTTAGGGTTAGGGTTAGGGTTAGGGTTAGGGTTAGGGTTAGGGTTAGGGTTAGGGTTAGGGTTAGGGTTAGGGTTAGGGTTAGGGTTAGGGTTAGGGTTAGGGTTAGGGTTAGGGTTAGGGTTAGGGTTAGGGTTAGGGTTAGGGTTAGGGTTAGGGTTAGGGTTAGGGTTAGGGTTAGGGTTAGGGTTAGGGTTAGGGTTAGGGTTAGGGTTAGGGTTAGGGTTAGGGTTAGGGTTAGGGTTAGGGTTAGGGTTAGGGTTAGGGTTAGGGTTAGGGTTAGGGTTAGGGTTAGGGTTAGGGTTAGGGTTAGGGTTAGGGTTAGGGTTAGGGTTAGGGTTAGGGTTAGGGTTAGGGTTAGGGTTAGGGTTAGGGTTAGGGTTAGGGTTAGGGTTAGGGTTAGGGTTAGGGTTAGGGTTAGGGTTAGGGTTAGGGTTAGGGTTAGGGTTAGGGTTAGGGTTAGGGTTAGGGTTAGGGTTAGGGTTAGGGTTAGGGTTAGGGTTAGGGTTAGGGTTAGGGTTAGGGTTAGGGTTAGGGTTAGGGTTAGGGTTAGGGTTAGGGTTAGGGTTAGGGTTAGGGTTAGGGTTAGGGTTAGGGTTAGGGTTAGGGTTAGGGTTAGGGTTAGGGTTAGGGTTAGGGTTAGGGTTAGGGTTAGGGTTAGGGTTAGGGTTAGGGTTAGGGTTAGGGTTAGGGTTAGGGTTAGGGTTAGGGTTAGGGTTAGGGTTAGGGTTAGGGTTAGGGTTAGGGTTAGGGTTAGGGTTAGGGTTAGGGTTAGGGTTAGGGTTAGGGTTAGGGTTAGGGTTAGGGTTAGGGTTAGGGTTAGGGTTAGGGTTAGGGTTAGGGTTAGGGTTAGGGTTAGGGTTAGGGTTAGGGTTAGGGTTAGGGTTAGGGTTAGGGTTAGGGTTAGGGTTAGGGTTAGGGTTAGGGTTAGGGTTAGGGTTAGGGTTAGGGTTAGGGTTAGGGTTAGGGTTAGGGTTAGGGTTAGGGTTAGGGTTAGGGTTAGGGTTAGGGTTAGGGTTAGGGTTAGGGTTAGGGTTAGGGTTAGGGTTAGGGTTAGGGTTAGGGTTAGGGTTAGGGTTAGGGTTAGGGTTAGGGTTAGGGTTAGGGTTAGGGTTAGGGTTAGGGTTAGGGTTAGGGTTAGGGTTAGGGTTAGGGTTAGGGTTAGGGTTAGGGTTAGGGTTAGGGTTAGGGTTAGGGTTAGGGTTAGGGTTAGGGTTAGGGTTAGGGTTAGGGTTAGGGTTAGGGTTAGGGTTAGGGTTAGGGTTAGGGTTAGGGTTAGGGTTAGGGTTAGGGTTAGGGTTAGGGTTAGGGTTAGGGTTAGGGTTAGGGTTAGGGTTAGGGTTAGGGTTAGGGTTAGGGTTAGGGTTAGGGTTAGGGTTAGGGTTAGGGTTAGGGTTAGGGTTAGGGTTAGGGTTAGGGTTAGGGTTAGGGTTAGGGTTAGGGTTAGGGTTAGGGTTAGGGTTAGGGTTAGGGTTAGGGTTAGGGTTAGGGTTAGGGTTAGGGTTAGGGTTAGGGTTAGGGTTAGGGTTAGGGTTAGGGTTAGGGTTAGGGTTAGGGTTAGGGTTAGGGTTAGGGTTAGGGTTAGGGTTAGGGTTAGGGTTAGGGTTAGGGTTAGGGTTAGGGTTAGGGTTAGGGTTAGGGTTAGGGTTAGGGTTAGGGTTAGGGTTAGGGTTAGGGTTAGGGTTAGGGTTAGGGTTAGGGTTAGGGTTAGGGTTAGGGTTAGGGTTAGGGTTAGGGTTAGGGTTAGGGTTAGGGTTAGGGTTAGGGTTAGGGTTAGGGTTAGGGTTAGGGTTAGGGTTAGGGTTAGGGTTAGGGTTAGGGTTAGGGTTAGGGTTAGGGTTAGGGTTAGGGTTAGGGTTAGGGTTAGGGTTAGGGTTAGGGTTAGGGTTAGGGTTAGGGTTAGGGTTAGGGTTAGGGTTAGGGTTAGGGTTAGGGTTAGGGTTAGGGTTAGGGTTAGGGTTAGGGTTAGGGTTAGGGTTAGGGTTAGGGTTAGGGTTAGGGTTAGGGTTAGGGTTAGGGTTAGGGTTAGGGTTAGGGTTAGGGTTAGGGTTAGGGTTAGGGTTAGGGTTAGGGTTAGGGTTAGGGTTAGGGTTAGGGTTAGGGTTAGGGTTAGGGTTAGGGTTAGGGTTAGGGTTAGGGTTAGGGTTAGGGTTAGGGTTAGGGTTAGGGTTAGGGTTAGGGTTAGGGTTAGGGTTAGGGTTAGGGTTAGGGTTAGGGTTAGGGTTAGGGTTAGGGTTAGGGTTAGGGTTAGGGTTAGGGTTAGGGTTAGGGTTAGGGTTAGGGTTAGGGTTAGGGTTAGGGTTAGGGTTAGGGTTAGGGTTAGGGTTAGGGTTAGGGTTAGGGTTAGGGTTAGGGTTAGGGTTAGGGTTAGGGTTAGGGTTAGGGTTAGGGTTAGGGTTAGGGTTAGGGTTAGGGTTAGGGTTAGGGTTAGGGTTAGGGTTAGGGTTAGGGTTAGGGTTAGGGTTAGGGTTAGGGTTAGGGTTAGGGTTAGGGTTAGGGTTAGGGTTAGGGTTAGGGTTAGGGTTAGGGTTAGGGTTAGGGTTAGGGTTAGGGTTAGGGTTAGGGTTAGGGTTAGGGTTAGGGTTAGGGTTAGGGTTAGGGTTAGGGTTAGGGTTAGGGTTAGGGTTAGGGTTAGGGTTAGGGTTAGGGTTAGGGTTAGGGTTAGGGTTAGGGTTAGGGTTAGGGTTAGGGTTAGGGTTAGGGTTAGGGTTAGGGTTAGGGTTAGGGTTAGGGTTAGGGTTAGGGTTAGGGTTAGGGTTAGGGTTAGGGTTAGGGTTAGGGTTAGGGTTAGGGTTAGGGTTAGGGTTAGGGTTAGGGTTAGGGTTAGGGTTAGGGTTAGGGTTAGGGTTAGGGTTAGGGTTAGGGTTAGGGTTAGGGTTAGGGTTAGGGTTAGGGTTAGGGTTAGGGTTAGGGTTAGGGTTAGGGTTAGGGTTAGGGTTAGGGTTAGGGTTAGGGTTAGGGTTAGGGTTAGGGTTAGGGTTAGGGTTAGGGTTAGGGTTAGGGTTAGGGTTAGGGTTAGGGTTAGGGTTAGGGTTAGGGTTAGGGTTAGGGTTAGGGTTAGGGTTAGGGTTAGGGTTAGGGTTAGGGTTAGGGTTAGGGTTAGGGTTAGGGTTAGGGTTAGGGTTAGGGTTAGGGTTAGGGTTAGGGTTAGGGTTAGGGTTAGGGTTAGGGTTAGGGTTAGGGTTAGGGTTAGGGTTAGGGTTAGGGTTAGGGTTAGGGTTAGGGTTAGGGTTAGGGTTAGGGTTAGGGTTAGGGTTAGGGTTAGGGTTAGGGTTAGGGTTAGGGTTAGGGTTAGGGTTAGGGTTAGGGTTAGGGTTAGGGTTAGGGTTAGGGTTAGGGTTAGGGTTAGGGTTAGGGTTAGGGTTAGGGTTAGGGTTAGGGTTAGGGTTAGGGTTAGGGTTAGGGTTAGGGTTAGGGTTAGGGTTAGGGTTAGGGTTAGGGTTAGGGTTAGGGTTAGGGTTAGGGTTAGGGTTAGGGTTAGGGTTAGGGTTAGGGTTAGGGTTAGGGTTAGGGTTAGGGTTAGGGTTAGGGTTAGGGTTAGGGTTAGGGTTAGGGTTAGGGTTAGGGTTAGGGTTAGGGTTAGGGTTAGGGTTAGGGTTAGGGTTAGGGTTAGGGTTAGGGTTAGGGTTAGGGTTAGGGTTAGGGTTAGGGTTAGGGTTAGGGTTAGGGTTAGGGTTAGGGTTAGGGTTAGGGTTAGGGTTAGGGTTAGGGTTAGGGTTAGGGTTAGGGTTAGGGTTAGGGTTAGGGTTAGGGTTAGGGTTAGGGTTAGGGTTAGGGTTAGGGTTAGGGTTAGGGTTAGGGTTAGGGTTAGGGTTAGGGTTAGGGTTAGGGTTAGGGTTAGGGTTAGGGTTAGGGTTAGGGTTAGGGTTAGGGTTAGGGTTAGGGTTAGGGTTAGGGTTAGGGTTAGGGTTAGGGTTAGGGTTAGGGTTAGGGTTAGGGTTAGGGTTAGGGTTAGGGTTAGGGTTAGGGTTAGGGTTAGGGTTAGGGTTAGGGTTAGGGTTAGGGTTAGGGTTAGGGTTAGGGTTAGGGTTAGGGTTAGGGTTAGGGTTAGGGTTAGGGTTAGGGTTAGGGTTAGGGTTAGGGTTAGGGTTAGGGTTAGGGTTAGGGTTAGGGTTAGGGTTAGGGTTAGGGTTAGGGTTAGGGTTAGGGTTAGGGTTAGGGTTAGGGTTAGGGTTAGGGTTAGGGTTAGGGTTAGGGTTAGGGTTAGGGTTAGGGTTAGGGTTAGGGTTAGGGTTAGGGTTAGGGTTAGGGTTAGGGTTAGGGTTAGGGTTAGGGTTAGGGTTAGGGTTAGGGTTAGGGTTAGGGTTAGGGTTAGGGTTAGGGTTAGGGTTAGGGTTAGGGTTAGGGTTAGGGTTAGGGTTAGGGTTAGGGTTAGGGTTAGGGTTAGGGTTAGGGTTAGGGTTAGGGTTAGGGTTAGGGTTAGGGTTAGGGTTAGGGTTAGGGTTAGGGTTAGGGTTAGGGTTAGGGTTAGGGTTAGGGTTAGGGTTAGGGTTAGGGTTAGGGTTAGGGTTAGGGTTAGGGTTAGGGTTAGGGTTAGGGTTAGGGTTAGGGTTAGGGTTAGGGTTAGGGTTAGGGTTAGGGTTAGGGTTAGGGTTAGGGTTAGGGTTAGGGTTAGGGTTAGGGTTAGGGTTAGGGTTAGGGTTAGGGTTAGGGTTAGGGTTAGGGTTAGGGTTAGGGTTAGGGTTAGGGTTAGGGTTAGGGTTAGGGTTAGGGTTAGGGTTAGGGTTAGGGTTAGGGTTAGGGTTAGGGTTAGGGTTAGGGTTAGGGTTAGGGTTAGGGTTAGGGTTAGGGTTAGGGTTAGGGTTAGGGTTAGGGTTAGGGTTAGGGTTAGGGTTAGGGTTAGGGTTAGGGTTAGGGTTAGGGTTAGGGTTAGGGTTAGGGTTAGGGTTAGGGTTAGGGTTAGGGTTAGGGTTAGGGTTAGGGTTAGGGTTAGGGTTAGGGTTAGGGTTAGGGTTAGGGTTAGGGTTAGGGTTAGGGTTAGGGTTAGGGTTAGGGTTAGGGTTAGGGTTAGGGTTAGGGTTAGGGTTAGGGTTAGGGTTAGGGTTAGGGTTAGGGTTAGGGTTAGGGTTAGGGTTAGGGTTAGGGTTAGGGTTAGGGTTAGGGTTAGGGTTAGGGTTAGGGTTAGGGTTAGGGTTAGGGTTAGGGTTAGGGTTAGGGTTAGGGTTAGGGTTAGGGTTAGGGTTAGGGTTAGGGTTAGGGTTAGGGTTAGGGTTAGGGTTAGGGTTAGGGTTAGGGTTAGGGTTAGGGTTAGGGTTAGGGTTAGGGTTAGGGTTAGGGTTAGGGTTAGGGTTAGGGTTAGGGTTAGGGTTAGGGTTAGGGTTAGGGTTAGGGTTAGGGTTAGGGTTAGGGTTAGGGTTAGGGTTAGGGTTAGGGTTAGGGTTAGGGTTAGGGTTAGGGTTAGGGTTAGGGTTAGGGTTAGGGTTAGGGTTAGGGTTAGGGTTAGGGTTAGGGTTAGGGTTAGGGTTAGGGTTAGGGTTAGGGTTAGGGTTAGGGTTAGGGTTAGGGTTAGGGTTAGGGTTAGGGTTAGGGTTAGGGTTAGGGTTAGGGTTAGGGTTAGGGTTAGGGTTAGGGTTAGGGTTAGGGTTAGGGTTAGGGTTAGGGTTAGGGTTAGGGTTAGGGTTAGGGTTAGGGTTAGGGTTAGGGTTAGGGTTAGGGTTAGGGTTAGGGTTAGGGTTAGGGTTAGGGTTAGGGTTAGGGTTAGGGTTAGGGTTAGGGTTAGGGTTAGGGTTAGGGTTAGGGTTAGGGTTAGGGTTAGGGTTAGGGTTAGGGTTAGGGTTAGGGTTAGGGTTAGGGTTAGGGTTAGGGTTAGGGTTAGGGTTAGGGTTAGGGTTAGGGTTAGGGTTAGGGTTAGGGTTAGGGTTAGGGTTAGGGTTAGGGTTAGGGTTAGGGTTAGGGTTAGGGTTAGGGTTAGGGTTAGGGTTAGGGTTAGGGTTAGGGTTAGGGTTAGGGTTAGGGTTAGGGTTAGGGTTAGGGTTAGGGTTAGGGTTAGGGTTAGGGTTAGGGTTAGGGTTAGGGTTAGGGTTAGGGTTAGGGTTAGGGTTAGGGTTAGGGTTAGGGTTAGGGTTAGGGTTAGGGTTAGGGTTAGGGTTAGGGTTAGGGTTAGGGTTAGGGTTAGGGTTAGGGTTAGGGTTAGGGTTAGGGTTAGGGTTAGGGTTAGGGTTAGGGTTAGGGTTAGGGTTAGGGTTAGGGTTAGGGTTAGGGTTAGGGTTAGGGTTAGGGTTAGGGTTAGGGTTAGGGTTAGGGTTAGGGTTAGGGTTAGGGTTAGGGTTAGGGTTAGGGTTAGGGTTAGGGTTAGGGTTAGGGTTAGGGTTAGGGTTAGGGTTAGGGTTAGGGTTAGGGTTAGGGTTAGGGTTAGGGTTAGGGTTAGGGTTAGGGTTAGGGTTAGGGTTAGGGTTAGGGTTAGGGTTAGGGTTAGGGTTAGGGTTAGGGTTAGGGTTAGGGTTAGGGTTAGGGTTAGGGTTAGGGTTAGGGTTAGGGTTAGGGTTAGGGTTAGGGTTAGGGTTAGGGTTAGGGTTAGGGTTAGGGTTAGGGTTAGGGTTAGGGTTAGGGTTAGGGTTAGGGTTAGGGTTAGGGTTAGGGTTAGGGTTAGGGTTAGGGTTAGGGTTAGGGTTAGGGTTAGGGTTAGGGTTAGGGTTAGGGTTAGGGTTAGGGTTAGGGTTAGGGTTAGGGTTAGGGTTAGGGTTAGGGTTAGGGTTAGGGTTAGGGTTAGGGTTAGGGTTAGGGTTAGGGTTAGGGTTAGGGTTAGGGTTAGGGTTAGGGTTAGGGTTAGGGTTAGGGTTAGGGTTAGGGTTAGGGTTAGGGTTAGGGTTAGGGTTAGGGTTAGGGTTAGGGTTAGGGTTAGGGTTAGGGTTAGGGTTAGGGTTAGGGTTAGGGTTAGGGTTAGGGTTAGGGTTAGGGTTAGGGTTAGGGTTAGGGTTAGGGTTAGGGTTAGGGTTAGGGTTAGGGTTAGGGTTAGGGTTAGGGTTAGGGTTAGGGTTAGGGTTAGGGTTAGGGTTAGGGTTAGGGTTAGGGTTAGGGTTAGGGTTAGGGTTAGGGTTAGGGTTAGGGTTAGGGTTAGGGTTAGGGTTAGGGTTAGGGTTAGGGTTAGGGTTAGGGTTAGGGTTAGGGTTAGGGTTAGGGTTAGGGTTAGGGTTAGGGTTAGGGTTAGGGTTAGGGTTAGGGTTAGGGTTAGGGTTAGGGTTAGGGTTAGGGTTAGGGTTAGGGTTAGGGTTAGGGTTAGGGTTAGGGTTAGGGTTAGGGTTAGGGTTAGGGTTAGGGTTAGGGTTAGGGTTAGGGTTAGGGTTAGGGTTAGGGTTAGGGTTAGGGTTAGGGTTAGGGTTAGGGTTAGGGTTAGGGTTAGGGTTAGGGTTAGGGTTAGGGTTAGGGTTAGGGTTAGGGTTAGGGTTAGGGTTAGGGTTAGGGTTAGGGTTAGGGTTAGGGTTAGGGTTAGGGTTAGGGTTAGGGTTAGGGTTAGGGTTAGGGTTAGGGTTAGGGTTAGGGTTAGGGTTAGGGTTAGGGTTAGGGTTAGGGTTAGGGTTAGGGTTAGGGTTAGGGTTAGGGTTAGGGTTAGGGTTAGGGTTAGGGTTAGGGTTAGGGTTAGGGTTAGGGTTAGGGTTAGGGTTAGGGTTAGGGTTAGGGTTAGGGTTAGGGTTAGGGTTAGGGTTAGGGTTAGGGTTAGGGTTAGGGTTAGGGTTAGGGTTAGGGTTAGGGTTAGGGTTAGGGTTAGGGTTAGGGTTAGGGTTAGGGTTAGGGTTAGGGTTAGGGTTAGGGTTAGGGTTAGGGTTAGGGTTAGGGTTAGGGTTAGGGTTAGGGTTAGGGTTAGGGTTAGGGTTAGGGTTAGGGTTAGGGTTAGGGTTAGGGTTAGGGTTAGGGTTAGGGTTAGGGTTAGGGTTAGGGTTAGGGTTAGGGTTAGGGTTAGGGTTAGGGTTAGGGTTAGGGTTAGGGTTAGGGTTAGGGTTAGGGTTAGGGTTAGGGTTAGGGTTAGGGTTAGGGTTAGGGTTAGGGTTAGGGTTAGGGTTAGGGTTAGGGTTAGGGTTAGGGTTAGGGTTAGGGTTAGGGTTAGGGTTAGGGTTAGGGTTAGGGTTAGGGTTAGGGTTAGGGTTAGGGTTAGGGTTAGGGTTAGGGTTAGGGTTAGGGTTAGGGTTAGGGTTAGGGTTAGGGTTAGGGTTAGGGTTAGGGTTAGGGTTAGGGTTAGGGTTAGGGTTAGGGTTAGGGTTAGGGTTAGGGTTAGGGTTAGGGTTAGGGTTAGGGTTAGGGTTAGGGTTAGGGTTAGGGTTAGGGTTAGGGTTAGGGTTAGGGTTAGGGTTAGGGTTAGGGTTAGGGTTAGGGTTAGGGTTAGGGTTAGGGTTAGGGTTAGGGTTAGGGTTAGGGTTAGGGTTAGGGTTAGGGTTAGGGTTAGGGTTAGGGTTAGGGTTAGGGTTAGGGTTAGGGTTAGGGTTAGGGTTAGGGTTAGGGTTAGGGTTAGGGTTAGGGTTAGGGTTAGGGTTAGGGTTAGGGTTAGGGTTAGGGTTAGGGTTAGGGTTAGGGTTAGGGTTAGGGTTAGGGTTAGGGTTAGGGTTAGGGTTAGGGTTAGGGTTAGGGTTAGGGTTAGGGTTAGGGTTAGGGTTAGGGTTAGGGTTAGGGTTAGGGTTAGGGTTAGGGTTAGGGTTAGGGTTAGGGTTAGGGTTAGGGTTAGGGTTAGGGTTAGGGTTAGGGTTAGGGTTAGGGTTAGGGTTAGGGTTAGGGTTAGGGTTAGGGTTAGGGTTAGGGTTAGGGTTAGGGTTAGGGTTAGGGTTAGGGTTAGGGTTAGGGTTAGGGTTAGGGTTAGGGTTAGGGTTAGGGTTAGGGTTAGGGTTAGGGTTAGGGTTAGGGTTAGGGTTAGGGTTAGGGTTAGGGTTAGGGTTAGGGTTAGGGTTAGGGTTAGGGTTAGGGTTAGGGTTAGGGTTAGGGTTAGGGTTAGGGTTAGGGTTAGGGTTAGGGTTAGGGTTAGGGTTAGGGTTAGGGTTAGGGTTAGGGTTAGGGTTAGGGTTAGGGTTAGGGTTAGGGTTAGGGTTAGGGTTAGGGTTAGGGTTAGGGTTAGGGTTAGGGTTAGGGTTAGGGTTAGGGTTAGGGTTAGGGTTAGGGTTAGGGTTAGGGTTAGGGTTAGGGTTAGGGTTAGGGTTAGGGTTAGGGTTAGGGTTAGGGTTAGGGTTAGGGTTAGGGTTAGGGTTAGGGTTAGGGTTAGGGTTAGGGTTAGGGTTAGGGTTAGGGTTAGGGTTAGGGTTAGGGTTAGGGTTAGGGTTAGGGTTAGGGTTAGGGTTAGGGTTAGGGTTAGGGTTAGGGTTAGGGTTAGGGTTAGGGTTAGGGTTAGGGTTAGGGTTAGGGTTAGGGTTAGGGTTAGGGTTAGGGTTAGGGTTAGGGTTAGGGTTAGGGTTAGGGTTAGGGTTAGGGTTAGGGTTAGGGTTAGGGTTAGGGTTAGGGTTAGGGTTAGGGTTAGGGTTAGGGTTAGGGTTAGGGTTAGGGTTAGGGTTAGGGTTAGGGTTAGGGTTAGGGTTAGGGTTAGGGTTAGGGTTAGGGTTAGGGTTAGGGTTAGGGTTAGGGTTAGGGTTAGGGTTAGGGTTAGGGTTAGGGTTAGGGTTAGGGTTAGGGTTAGGGTTAGGGTTAGGGTTAGGGTTAGGGTTAGGGTTAGGGTTAGGGTTAGGGTTAGGGTTAGGGTTAGGGTTAGGGTTAGGGTTAGGGTTAGGGTTAGGGTTAGGGTTAGGGTTAGGGTTAGGGTTAGGGTTAGGGTTAGGGTTAGGGTTAGGGTTAGGGTTAGGGTTAGGGTTAGGGTTAGGGTTAGGGTTAGGGTTAGGGTTAGGGTTAGGGTTAGGGTTAGGGTTAGGGTTAGGGTTAGGGTTAGGGTTAGGGTTAGGGTTAGGGTTAGGGTTAGGGTTAGGGTTAGGGTTAGGGTTAGGGTTAGGGTTAGGGTTAGGGTTAGGGTTAGGGTTAGGGTTAGGGTTAGGGTTAGGGTTAGGGTTAGGGTTAGGGTTAGGGTTAGGGTTAGGGTTAGGGTTAGGGTTAGGGTTAGGGTTAGGGTTAGGGTTAGGGTTAGGGTTAGGGTTAGGGTTAGGGTTAGGGTTAGGGTTAGGGTTAGGGTTAGGGTTAGGGTTAGGGTTAGGGTTAGGGTTAGGGTTAGGGTTAGGGTTAGGGTTAGGGTTAGGGTTAGGGTTAGGGTTAGGGTTAGGGTTAGGGTTAGGGTTAGGGTTAGGGTTAGGGTTAGGGTTAGGGTTAGGGTTAGGGTTAGGGTTAGGGTTAGGGTTAGGGTTAGGGTTAGGGTTAGGGTTAGGGTTAGGGTTAGGGTTAGGGTTAGGGTTAGGGTTAGGGTTAGGGTTAGGGTTAGGGTTAGGGTTAGGGTTAGGGTTAGGGTTAGGGTTAGGGTTAGGGTTAGGGTTAGGGTTAGGGTTAGGGTTAGGGTTAGGGTTAGGGTTAGGGTTAGGGTTAGGGTTAGGGTTAGGGTTAGGGTTAGGGTTAGGGTTAGGGTTAGGGTTAGGGTTAGGGTTAGGGTTAGGGTTAGGGTTAGGGTTAGGGTTAGGGTTAGGGTTAGGGTTAGGGTTAGGGTTAGGGTTAGGGTTAGGGTTAGGGTTAGGGTTAGGGTTAGGGTTAGGGTTAGGGTTAGGGTTAGGGTTAGGGTTAGGGTTAGGGTTAGGGTTAGGGTTAGGGTTAGGGTTAGGGTTAGGGTTAGGGTTAGGGTTAGGGTTAGGGTTAGGGTTAGGGTTAGGGTTAGGGTTAGGGTTAGGGTTAGGGTTAGGGTTAGGGTTAGGGTTAGGGTTAGGGTTAGGGTTAGGGTTAGGGTTAGGGTTAGGGTTAGGGTTAGGGTTAGGGTTAGGGTTAGGGTTAGGGTTAGGGTTAGGGTTAGGGTTAGGGTTAGGGTTAGGGTTAGGGTTAGGGTTAGGGTTAGGGTTAGGGTTAGGGTTAGGGTTAGGGTTAGGGTTAGGGTTAGGGTTAGGGTTAGGGTTAGGGTTAGGGTTAGGGTTAGGGTTAGGGTTAGGGTTAGGGTTAGGGTTAGGGTTAGGGTTAGGGTTAGGGTTAGGGTTAGGGTTAGGGTTAGGGTTAGGGTTAGGGTTAGGGTTAGGGTTAGGGTTAGGGTTAGGGTTAGGGTTAGGGTTAGGGTTAGGGTTAGGGTTAGGGTTAGGGTTAGGGTTAGGGTTAGGGTTAGGGTTAGGGTTAGGGTTAGGGTTAGGGTTAGGGTTAGGGTTAGGGTTAGGGTTAGGGTTAGGGTTAGGGTTAGGGTTAGGGTTAGGGTTAGGGTTAGGGTTAGGGTTAGGGTTAGGGTTAGGGTTAGGGTTAGGGTTAGGGTTAGGGTTAGGGTTAGGGTTAGGGTTAGGGTTAGGGTTAGGGTTAGGGTTAGGGTTAGGGTTAGGGTTAGGGTTAGGGTTAGGGTTAGGGTTAGGGTTAGGGTTAGGGTTAGGGTTAGGGTTAGGGTTAGGGTTAGGGTTAGGGTTAGGGTTAGGGTTAGGGTTAGGGTTAGGGTTAGGGTTAGGGTTAGGGTTAGGGTTAGGGTTAGGGTTAGGGTTAGGGTTAGGGTTAGGGTTAGGGTTAGGGTTAGGGTTAGGGTTAGGGTTAGGGTTAGGGTTAGGGTTAGGGTTAGGGTTAGGGTTAGGGTTAGGGTTAGGGTTAGGGTTAGGGTTAGGGTTAGGGTTAGGGTTAGGGTTAGGGTTAGGGTTAGGGTTAGGGTTAGGGTTAGGGTTAGGGTTAGGGTTAGGGTTAGGGTTAGGGTTAGGGTTAGGGTTAGGGTTAGGGTTAGGGTTAGGGTTAGGGTTAGGGTTAGGGTTAGGGTTAGGGTTAGGGTTAGGGTTAGGGTTAGGGTTAGGGTTAGGGTTAGGGTTAGGGTTAGGGTTAGGGTTAGGGTTAGGGTTAGGGTTAGGGTTAGGGTTAGGGTTAGGGTTAGGGTTAGGGTTAGGGTTAGGGTTAGGGTTAGGGTTAGGGTTAGGGTTAGGGTTAGGGTTAGGGTTAGGGTTAGGGTTAGGGTTAGGGTTAGGGTTAGGGTTAGGGTTAGGGTTAGGGTTAGGGTTAGGGTTAGGGTTAGGGTTAGGGTTAGGGTTAGGGTTAGGGTTAGGGTTAGGGTTAGGGTTAGGGTTAGGGTTAGGGTTAGGGTTAGGGTTAGGGTTAGGGTTAGGGTTAGGGTTAGGGTTAGGGTTAGGGTTAGGGTTAGGGTTAGGGTTAGGGTTAGGGTTAGGGTTAGGGTTAGGGTTAGGGTTAGGGTTAGGGTTAGGGTTAGGGTTAGGGTTAGGGTTAGGGTTAGGGTTAGGGTTAGGGTTAGGGTTAGGGTTAGGGTTAGGGTTAGGGTTAGGGTTAGGGTTAGGGTTAGGGTTAGGGTTAGGGTTAGGGTTAGGGTTAGGGTTAGGGTTAGGGTTAGGGTTAGGGTTAGGGTTAGGGTTAGGGTTAGGGTTAGGGTTAGGGTTAGGGTTAGGGTTAGGGTTAGGGTTAGGGTTAGGGTTAGGGTTAGGGTTAGGGTTAGGGTTAGGGTTAGGGTTAGGGTTAGGGTTAGGGTTAGGGTTAGGGTTAGGGTTAGGGTTAGGGTTAGGGTTAGGGTTAGGGTTAGGGTTAGGGTTAGGGTTAGGGTTAGGGTTAGGGTTAGGGTTAGGGTTAGGGTTAGGGTTAGGGTTAGGGTTAGGGTTAGGGTTAGGGTTAGGGTTAGGGTTAGGGTTAGGGTTAGGGTTAGGGTTAGGGTTAGGGTTAGGGTTAGGGTTAGGGTTAGGGTTAGGGTTAGGGTTAGGGTTAGGGTTAGGGTTAGGGTTAGGGTTAGGGTTAGGGTTAGGGTTAGGGTTAGGGTTAGGGTTAGGGTTAGGGTTAGGGTTAGGGTTAGGGTTAGGGTTAGGGTTAGGGTTAGGGTTAGGGTTAGGGTTAGGGTTAGGGTTAGGGTTAGGGTTAGGGTTAGGGTTAGGGTTAGGGTTAGGGTTAGGGTTAGGGTTAGGGTTAGGGTTAGGGTTAGGGTTAGGGTTAGGGTTAGGGTTAGGGTTAGGGTTAGGGTTAGGGTTAGGGTTAGGGTTAGGGTTAGGGTTAGGGTTAGGGTTAGGGTTAGGGTTAGGGTTAGGGTTAGGGTTAGGGTTAGGGTTAGGGTTAGGGTTAGGGTTAGGGTTAGGGTTAGGGTTAGGGTTAGGGTTAGGGTTAGGGTTAGGGTTAGGGTTAGGGTTAGGGTTAGGGTTAGGGTTAGGGTTAGGGTTAGGGTTAGGGTTAGGGTTAGGGTTAGGGTTAGGGTTAGGGTTAGGGTTAGGGTTAGGGTTAGGGTTAGGGTTAGGGTTAGGGTTAGGGTTAGGGTTAGGGTTAGGGTTAGGGTTAGGGTTAGGGTTAGGGTTAGGGTTAGGGTTAGGGTTAGGGTTAGGGTTAGGGTTAGGGTTAGGGTTAGGGTTAGGGTTAGGGTTAGGGTTAGGGTTAGGGTTAGGGTTAGGGTTAGGGTTAGGGTTAGGGTTAGGGTTAGGGTTAGGGTTAGGGTTAGGGTTAGGGTTAGGGTTAGGGTTAGGGTTAGGGTTAGGGTTAGGGTTAGGGTTAGGGTTAGGGTTAGGGTTAGGGTTAGGGTTAGGGTTAGGGTTAGGGTTAGGGTTAGGGTTAGGGTTAGGGTTAGGGTTAGGGTTAGGGTTAGGGTTAGGGTTAGGGTTAGGGTTAGGGTTAGGGTTAGGGTTAGGGTTAGGGTTAGGGTTAGGGTTAGGGTTAGGGTTAGGGTTAGGGTTAGGGTTAGGGTTAGGGTTAGGGTTAGGGTTAGGGTTAGGGTTAGGGTTAGGGTTAGGGTTAGGGTTAGGGTTAGGGTTAGGGTTAGGGTTAGGGTTAGGGTTAGGGTTAGGGTTAGGGTTAGGGTTAGGGTTAGGGTTAGGGTTAGGGTTAGGGTTAGGGTTAGGGTTAGGGTTAGGGTTAGGGTTAGGGTTAGGGTTAGGGTTAGGGTTAGGGTTAGGGTTAGGGTTAGGGTTAGGGTTAGGGTTAGGGTTAGGGTTAGGGTTAGGGTTAGGGTTAGGGTTAGGGTTAGGGTTAGGGTTAGGGTTAGGGTTAGGGTTAGGGTTAGGGTTAGGGTTAGGGTTAGGGTTAGGGTTAGGGTTAGGGTTAGGGTTAGGGTTAGGGTTAGGGTTAGGGTTAGGGTTAGGGTTAGGGTTAGGGTTAGGGTTAGGGTTAGGGTTAGGGTTAGGGTTAGGGTTAGGGTTAGGGTTAGGGTTAGGGTTAGGGTTAGGGTTAGGGTTAGGGTTAGGGTTAGGGTTAGGGTTAGGGTTAGGGTTAGGGTTAGGGTTAGGGTTAGGGTTAGGGTTAGGGTTAGGGTTAGGGTTAGGGTTAGGGTTAGGGTTAGGGTTAGGGTTAGGGTTAGGGTTAGGGTTAGGGTTAGGGTTAGGGTTAGGGTTAGGGTTAGGGTTAGGGTTAGGGTTAGGGTTAGGGTTAGGGTTAGGGTTAGGGTTAGGGTTAGGGTTAGGGTTAGGGTTAGGGTTAGGGTTAGGGTTAGGGTTAGGGTTAGGGTTAGGGTTAGGGTTAGGGTTAGGGTTAGGGTTAGGGTTAGGGTTAGGGTTAGGGTTAGGGTTAGGGTTAGGGTTAGGGTTAGGGTTAGGGTTAGGGTTAGGGTTAGGGTTAGGGTTAGGGTTAGGGTTAGGGTTAGGGTTAGGGTTAGGGTTAGGGTTAGGGTTAGGGTTAGGGTTAGGGTTAGGGTTAGGGTTAGGGTTAGGGTTAGGGTTAGGGTTAGGGTTAGGGTTAGGGTTAGGGTTAGGGTTAGGGTTAGGGTTAGGGTTAGGGTTAGGGTTAGGGTTAGGGTTAGGGTTAGGGTTAGGGTTAGGGTTAGGGTTAGGGTTAGGGTTAGGGTTAGGGTTAGGGTTAGGGTTAGGGTTAGGGTTAGGGTTAGGGTTAGGGTTAGGGTTAGGGTTAGGGTTAGGGTTAGGGTTAGGGTTAGGGTTAGGGTTAGGGTTAGGGTTAGGGTTAGGGTTAGGGTTAGGGTTAGGGTTAGGGTTAGGGTTAGGGTTAGGGTTAGGGTTAGGGTTAGGGTTAGGGTTAGGGTTAGGGTTAGGGTTAGGGTTAGGGTTAGGGTTAGGGTTAGGGTTAGGGTTAGGGTTAGGGTTAGGGTTAGGGTTAGGGTTAGGGTTAGGGTTAGGGTTAGGGTTAGGGTTAGGGTTAGGGTTAGGGTTAGGGTTAGGGTTAGGGTTAGGGTTAGGGTTAGGGTTAGGGTTAGGGTTAGGGTTAGGGTTAGGGTTAGGGTTAGGGTTAGGGTTAGGGTTAGGGTTAGGGTTAGGGTTAGGGTTAGGGTTAGGGTTAGGGTTAGGGTTAGGGTTAGGGTTAGGGTTAGGGTTAGGGTTAGGGTTAGGGTTAGGGTTAGGGTTAGGGTTAGGGTTAGGGTTAGGGTTAGGGTTAGGGTTAGGGTTAGGGTTAGGGTTAGGGTTAGGGTTAGGGTTAGGGTTAGGGTTAGGGTTAGGGTTAGGGTTAGGGTTAGGGTTAGGGTTAGGGTTAGGGTTAGGGTTAGGGTTAGGGTTAGGGTTAGGGTTAGGGTTAGGGTTAGGGTTAGGGTTAGGGTTAGGGTTAGGGTTAGGGTTAGGGTTAGGGTTAGGGTTAGGGTTAGGGTTAGGGTTAGGGTTAGGGTTAGGGTTAGGGTTAGGGTTAGGGTTAGGGTTAGGGTTAGGGTTAGGGTTAGGGTTAGGGTTAGGGTTAGGGTTAGGGTTAGGGTTAGGGTTAGGGTTAGGGTTAGGGTTAGGGTTAGGGTTAGGGTTAGGGTTAGGGTTAGGGTTAGGGTTAGGGTTAGGGTTAGGGTTAGGGTTAGGGTTAGGGTTAGGGTTAGGGTTAGGGTTAGGGTTAGGGTTAGGGTTAGGGTTAGGGTTAGGGTTAGGGTTAGGGTTAGGGTTAGGGTTAGGGTTAGGGTTAGGGTTAGGGTTAGGGTTAGGGTTAGGGTTAGGGTTAGGGTTAGGGTTAGGGTTAGGGTTAGGGTTAGGGTTAGGGTTAGGGTTAGGGTTAGGGTTAGGGTTAGGGTTAGGGTTAGGGTTAGGGTTAGGGTTAGGGTTAGGGTTAGGGTTAGGGTTAGGGTTAGGGTTAGGGTTAGGGTTAGGGTTAGGGTTAGGGTTAGGGTTAGGGTTAGGGTTAGGGTTAGGGTTAGGGTTAGGGTTAGGGTTAGGGTTAGGGTTAGGGTTAGGGTTAGGGTTAGGGTTAGGGTTAGGGTTAGGGTTAGGGTTAGGGTTAGGGTTAGGGTTAGGGTTAGGGTTAGGGTTAGGGTTAGGGTTAGGGTTAGGGTTAGGGTTAGGGTTAGGGTTAGGGTTAGGGTTAGGGTTAGGGTTAGGGTTAGGGTTAGGGTTAGGGTTAGGGTTAGGGTTAGGGTTAGGGTTAGGGTTAGGGTTAGGGTTAGGGTTAGGGTTAGGGTTAGGGTTAGGGTTAGGGTTAGGGTTAGGGTTAGGGTTAGGGTTAGGGTTAGGGTTAGGGTTAGGGTTAGGGTTAGGGTTAGGGTTAGGGTTAGGGTTAGGGTTAGGGTTAGGGTTAGGGTTAGGGTTAGGGTTAGGGTTAGGGTTAGGGTTAGGGTTAGGGTTAGGGTTAGGGTTAGGGTTAGGGTTAGGGTTAGGGTTAGGGTTAGGGTTAGGGTTAGGGTTAGGGTTAGGGTTAGGGTTAGGGTTAGGGTTAGGGTTAGGGTTAGGGTTAGGGTTAGGGTTAGGGTTAGGGTTAGGGTTAGGGTTAGGGTTAGGGTTAGGGTTAGGGTTAGGGTTAGGGTTAGGGTTAGGGTTAGGGTTAGGGTTAGGGTTAGGGTTAGGGTTAGGGTTAGGGTTAGGGTTAGGGTTAGGGTTAGGGTTAGGGTTAGGGTTAGGGTTAGGGTTAGGGTTAGGGTTAGGGTTAGGGTTAGGGTTAGGGTTAGGGTTAGGGTTAGGGTTAGGGTTAGGGTTAGGGTTAGGGTTAGGGTTAGGGTTAGGGTTAGGGTTAGGGTTAGGGTTAGGGTTAGGGTTAGGGTTAGGGTTAGGGTTAGGGTTAGGGTTAGGGTTAGGGTTAGGGTTAGGGTTAGGGTTAGGGTTAGGGTTAGGGTTAGGGTTAGGGTTAGGGTTAGGGTTAGGGTTAGGGTTAGGGTTAGGGTTAGGGTTAGGGTTAGGGTTAGGGTTAGGGTTAGGGTTAGGGTTAGGGTTAGGGTTAGGGTTAGGGTTAGGGTTAGGGTTAGGGTTAGGGTTAGGGTTAGGGTTAGGGTTAGGGTTAGGGTTAGGGTTAGGGTTAGGGTTAGGGTTAGGGTTAGGGTTAGGGTTAGGGTTAGGGTTAGGGTTAGGGTTAGGGTTAGGGTTAGGGTTAGGGTTAGGGTTAGGGTTAGGGTTAGGGTTAGGGTTAGGGTTAGGGTTAGGGTTAGGGTTAGGGTTAGGGTTAGGGTTAGGGTTAGGGTTAGGGTTAGGGTTAGGGTTAGGGTTAGGGTTAGGGTTAGGGTTAGGGTTAGGGTTAGGGTTAGGGTTAGGGTTAGGGTTAGGGTTAGGGTTAGGGTTAGGGTTAGGGTTAGGGTTAGGGTTAGGGTTAGGGTTAGGGTTAGGGTTAGGGTTAGGGTTAGGGTTAGGGTTAGGGTTAGGGTTAGGGTTAGGGTTAGGGTTAGGGTTAGGGTTAGGGTTAGGGTTAGGGTTAGGGTTAGGGTTAGGGTTAGGGTTAGGGTTAGGGTTAGGGTTAGGGTTAGGGTTAGGGTTAGGGTTAGGGTTAGGGTTAGGGTTAGGGTTAGGGTTAGGGTTAGGGTTAGGGTTAGGGTTAGGGTTAGGGTTAGGGTTAGGGTTAGGGTTAGGGTTAGGGTTAGGGTTAGGGTTAGGGTTAGGGTTAGGGTTAGGGTTAGGGTTAGGGTTAGGGTTAGGGTTAGGGTTAGGGTTAGGGTTAGGGTTAGGGTTAGGGTTAGGGTTAGGGTTAGGGTTAGGGTTAGGGTTAGGGTTAGGGTTAGGGTTAGGGTTAGGGTTAGGGTTAGGGTTAGGGTTAGGGTTAGGGTTAGGGTTAGGGTTAGGGTTAGGGTTAGGGTTAGGGTTAGGGTTAGGGTTAGGGTTAGGGTTAGGGTTAGGGTTAGGGTTAGGGTTAGGGTTAGGGTTAGGGTTAGGGTTAGGGTTAGGGTTAGGGTTAGGGTTAGGGTTAGGGTTAGGGTTAGGGTTAGGGTTAGGGTTAGGGTTAGGGTTAGGGTTAGGGTTAGGGTTAGGGTTAGGGTTAGGGTTAGGGTTAGGGTTAGGGTTAGGGTTAGGGTTAGGGTTAGGGTTAGGGTTAGGGTTAGGGTTAGGGTTAGGGTTAGGGTTAGGGTTAGGGTTAGGGTTAGGGTTAGGGTTAGGGTTAGGGTTAGGGTTAGGGTTAGGGTTAGGGTTAGGGTTAGGGTTAGGGTTAGGGTTAGGGTTAGGGTTAGGGTTAGGGTTAGGGTTAGGGTTAGGGTTAGGGTTAGGGTTAGGGTTAGGGTTAGGGTTAGGGTTAGGGTTAGGGTTAGGGTTAGGGTTAGGGTTAGGGTTAGGGTTAGGGTTAGGGTTAGGGTTAGGGTTAGGGTTAGGGTTAGGGTTAGGGTTAGGGTTAGGGTTAGGGTTAGGGTTAGGGTTAGGGTTAGGGTTAGGGTTAGGGTTAGGGTTAGGGTTAGGGTTAGGGTTAGGGTTAGGGTTAGGGTTAGGGTTAGGGTTAGGGTTAGGGTTAGGGTTAGGGTTAGGGTTAGGGTTAGGGTTAGGGTTAGGGTTAGGGTTAGGGTTAGGGTTAGGGTTAGGGTTAGGGTTAGGGTTAGGGTTAGGGTTAGGGTTAGGGTTAGGGTTAGGGTTAGGGTTAGGGTTAGGGTTAGGGTTAGGGTTAGGGTTAGGGTTAGGGTTAGGGTTAGGGTTAGGGTTAGGGTTAGGGTTAGGGTTAGGGTTAGGGTTAGGGTTAGGGTTAGGGTTAGGGTTAGGGTTAGGGTTAGGGTTAGGGTTAGGGTTAGGGTTAGGGTTAGGGTTAGGGTTAGGGTTAGGGTTAGGGTTAGGGTTAGGGTTAGGGTTAGGGTTAGGGTTAGGGTTAGGGTTAGGGTTAGGGTTAGGGTTAGGGTTAGGGTTAGGGTTAGGGTTAGGGTTAGGGTTAGGGTTAGGGTTAGGGTTAGGGTTAGGGTTAGGGTTAGGGTTAGGGTTAGGGTTAGGGTTAGGGTTAGGGTTAGGGTTAGGGTTAGGGTTAGGGTTAGGGTTAGGGTTAGGGTTAGGGTTAGGGTTAGGGTTAGGGTTAGGGTTAGGGTTAGGGTTAGGGTTAGGGTTAGGGTTAGGGTTAGGGTTAGGGTTAGGGTTAGGGTTAGGGTTAGGGTTAGGGTTAGGGTTAGGGTTAGGGTTAGGGTTAGGGTTAGGGTTAGGGTTAGGGTTAGGGTTAGGGTTAGGGTTAGGGTTAGGGTTAGGGTTAGGGTTAGGGTTAGGGTTAGGGTTAGGGTTAGGGTTAGGGTTAGGGTTAGGGTTAGGGTTAGGGTTAGGGTTAGGGTTAGGGTTAGGGTTAGGGTTAGGGTTAGGGTTAGGGTTAGGGTTAGGGTTAGGGTTAGGGTTAGGGTTAGGGTTAGGGTTAGGGTTAGGGTTAGGGTTAGGGTTAGGGTTAGGGTTAGGGTTAGGGTTAGGGTTAGGGTTAGGGTTAGGGTTAGGGTTAGGGTTAGGGTTAGGGTTAGGGTTAGGGTTAGGGTTAGGGTTAGGGTTAGGGTTAGGGTTAGGGTTAGGGTTAGGGTTAGGGTTAGGGTTAGGGTTAGGGTTAGGGTTAGGGTTAGGGTTAGGGTTAGGGTTAGGGTTAGGGTTAGGGTTAGGGTTAGGGTTAGGGTTAGGGTTAGGGTTAGGGTTAGGGTTAGGGTTAGGGTTAGGGTTAGGGTTAGGGTTAGGGTTAGGGTTAGGGTTAGGGTTAGGGTTAGGGTTAGGGTTAGGGTTAGGGTTAGGGTTAGGGTTAGGGTTAGGGTTAGGGTTAGGGTTAGGGTTAGGGTTAGGGTTAGGGTTAGGGTTAGGGTTAGGGTTAGGGTTAGGGTTAGGGTTAGGGTTAGGGTTAGGGTTAGGGTTAGGGTTAGGGTTAGGGTTAGGGTTAGGGTTAGGGTTAGGGTTAGGGTTAGGGTTAGGGTTAGGGTTAGGGTTAGGGTTAGGGTTAGGGTTAGGGTTAGGGTTAGGGTTAGGGTTAGGGTTAGGGTTAGGGTTAGGGTTAGGGTTAGGGTTAGGGTTAGGGTTAGGGTTAGGGTTAGGGTTAGGGTTAGGGTTAGGGTTAGGGTTAGGGTTAGGGTTAGGGTTAGGGTTAGGGTTAGGGTTAGGGTTAGGGTTAGGGTTAGGGTTAGGGTTAGGGTTAGGGTTAGGGTTAGGGTTAGGGTTAGGGTTAGGGTTAGGGTTAGGGTTAGGGTTAGGGTTAGGGTTAGGGTTAGGGTTAGGGTTAGGGTTAGGGTTAGGGTTAGGGTTAGGGTTAGGGTTAGGGTTAGGGTTAGGGTTAGGGTTAGGGTTAGGGTTAGGGTTAGGGTTAGGGTTAGGGTTAGGGTTAGGGTTAGGGTTAGGGTTAGGGTTAGGGTTAGGGTTAGGGTTAGGGTTAGGGTTAGGGTTAGGGTTAGGGTTAGGGTTAGGGTTAGGGTTAGGGTTAGGGTTAGGGTTAGGGTTAGGGTTAGGGTTAGGGTTAGGGTTAGGGTTAGGGTTAGGGTTAGGGTTAGGGTTAGGGTTAGGGTTAGGGTTAGGGTTAGGGTTAGGGTTAGGGTTAGGGTTAGGGTTAGGGTTAGGGTTAGGGTTAGGGTTAGGGTTAGGGTTAGGGTTAGGGTTAGGGTTAGGGTTAGGGTTAGGGTTAGGGTTAGGGTTAGGGTTAGGGTTAGGGTTAGGGTTAGGGTTAGGGTTAGGGTTAGGGTTAGGGTTAGGGTTAGGGTTAGGGTTAGGGTTAGGGTTAGGGTTAGGGTTAGGGTTAGGGTTAGGGTTAGGGTTAGGGTTAGGGTTAGGGTTAGGGTTAGGGTTAGGGTTAGGGTTAGGGTTAGGGTTAGGGTTAGGGTTAGGGTTAGGGTTAGGGTTAGGGTTAGGGTTAGGGTTAGGGTTAGGGTTAGGGTTAGGGTTAGGGTTAGGGTTAGGGTTAGGGTTAGGGTTAGGGTTAGGGTTAGGGTTAGGGTTAGGGTTAGGGTTAGGGTTAGGGTTAGGGTTAGGGTTAGGGTTAGGGTTAGGGTTAGGGTTAGGGTTAGGGTTAGGGTTAGGGTTAGGGTTAGGGTTAGGGTTAGGGTTAGGGTTAGGGTTAGGGTTAGGGTTAGGGTTAGGGTTAGGGTTAGGGTTAGGGTTAGGGTTAGGGTTAGGGTTAGGGTTAGGGTTAGGGTTAGGGTTAGGGTTAGGGTTAGGGTTAGGGTTAGGGTTAGGGTTAGGGTTAGGGTTAGGGTTAGGGTTAGGGTTAGGGTTAGGGTTAGGGTTAGGGTTAGGGTTAGGGTTAGGGTTAGGGTTAGGGTTAGGGTTAGGGTTAGGGTTAGGGTTAGGGTTAGGGTTAGGGTTAGGGTTAGGGTTAGGGTTAGGGTTAGGGTTAGGGTTAGGGTTAGGGTTAGGGTTAGGGTTAGGGTTAGGGTTAGGGTTAGGGTTAGGGTTAGGGTTAGGGTTAGGGTTAGGGTTAGGGTTAGGGTTAGGGTTAGGGTTAGGGTTAGGGTTAGGGTTAGGGTTAGGGTTAGGGTTAGGGTTAGGGTTAGGGTTAGGGTTAGGGTTAGGGTTAGGGTTAGGGTTAGGGTTAGGGTTAGGGTTAGGGTTAGGGTTAGGGTTAGGGTTAGGGTTAGGGTTAGGGTTAGGGTTAGGGTTAGGGTTAGGGTTAGGGTTAGGGTTAGGGTTAGGGTTAGGGTTAGGGTTAGGGTTAGGGTTAGGGTTAGGGTTAGGGTTAGGGTTAGGGTTAGGGTTAGGGTTAGGGTTAGGGTTAGGGTTAGGGTTAGGGTTAGGGTTAGGGTTAGGGTTAGGGTTAGGGTTAGGGTTAGGGTTAGGGTTAGGGTTAGGGTTAGGGTTAGGGTTAGGGTTAGGGTTAGGGTTAGGGTTAGGGTTAGGGTTAGGGTTAGGGTTAGGGTTAGGGTTAGGGTTAGGGTTAGGGTTAGGGTTAGGGTTAGGGTTAGGGTTAGGGTTAGGGTTAGGGTTAGGGTTAGGGTTAGGGTTAGGGTTAGGGTTAGGGTTAGGGTTAGGGTTAGGGTTAGGGTTAGGGTTAGGGTTAGGGTTAGGGTTAGGGTTAGGGTTAGGGTTAGGGTTAGGGTTAGGGTTAGGGTTAGGGTTAGGGTTAGGGTTAGGGTTAGGGTTAGGGTTAGGGTTAGGGTTAGGGTTAGGGTTAGGGTTAGGGTTAGGGTTAGGGTTAGGGTTAGGGTTAGGGTTAGGGTTAGGGTTAGGGTTAGGGTTAGGGTTAGGGTTAGGGTTAGGGTTAGGGTTAGGGTTAGGGTTAGGGTTAGGGTTAGGGTTAGGGTTAGGGTTAGGGTTAGGGTTAGGGTTAGGGTTAGGGTTAGGGTTAGGGTTAGGGTTAGGGTTAGGGTTAGGGTTAGGGTTAGGGTTAGGGTTAGGGTTAGGGTTAGGGTTAGGGTTAGGGTTAGGGTTAGGGTTAGGGTTAGGGTTAGGGTTAGGGTTAGGGTTAGGGTTAGGGTTAGGGTTAGGGTTAGGGTTAGGGTTAGGGTTAGGGTTAGGGTTAGGGTTAGGGTTAGGGTTAGGGTTAGGGTTAGGGTTAGGGTTAGGGTTAGGGTTAGGGTTAGGGTTAGGGTTAGGGTTAGGGTTAGGGTTAGGGTTAGGGTTAGGGTTAGGGTTAGGGTTAGGGTTAGGGTTAGGGTTAGGGTTAGGGTTAGGGTTAGGGTTAGGGTTAGGGTTAGGGTTAGGGTTAGGGTTAGGGTTAGGGTTAGGGTTAGGGTTAGGGTTAGGGTTAGGGTTAGGGTTAGGGTTAGGGTTAGGGTTAGGGTTAGGGTTAGGGTTAGGGTTAGGGTTAGGGTTAGGGTTAGGGTTAGGGTTAGGGTTAGGGTTAGGGTTAGGGTTAGGGTTAGGGTTAGGGTTAGGGTTAGGGTTAGGGTTAGGGTTAGGGTTAGGGTTAGGGTTAGGGTTAGGGTTAGGGTTAGGGTTAGGGTTAGGGTTAGGGTTAGGGTTAGGGTTAGGGTTAGGGTTAGGGTTAGGGTTAGGGTTAGGGTTAGGGTTAGGGTTAGGGTTAGGGTTAGGGTTAGGGTTAGGGTTAGGGTTAGGGTTAGGGTTAGGGTTAGGGTTAGGGTTAGGGTTAGGGTTAGGGTTAGGGTTAGGGTTAGGGTTAGGGTTAGGGTTAGGGTTAGGGTTAGGGTTAGGGTTAGGGTTAGGGTTAGGGTTAGGGTTAGGGTTAGGGTTAGGGTTAGGGTTAGGGTTAGGGTTAGGGTTAGGGTTAGGGTTAGGGTTAGGGTTAGGGTTAGGGTTAGGGTTAGGGTTAGGGTTAGGGTTAGGGTTAGGGTTAGGGTTAGGGTTAGGGTTAGGGTTAGGGTTAGGGTTAGGGTTAGGGTTAGGGTTAGGGTTAGGGTTAGGGTTAGGGTTAGGGTTAGGGTTAGGGTTAGGGTTAGGGTTAGGGTTAGGGTTAGGGTTAGGGTTAGGGTTAGGGTTAGGGTTAGGGTTAGGGTTAGGGTTAGGGTTAGGGTTAGGGTTAGGGTTAGGGTTAGGGTTAGGGTTAGGGTTAGGGTTAGGGTTAGGGTTAGGGTTAGGGTTAGGGTTAGGGTTAGGGTTAGGGTTAGGGTTAGGGTTAGGGTTAGGGTTAGGGTTAGGGTTAGGGTTAGGGTTAGGGTTAGGGTTAGGGTTAGGGTTAGGGTTAGGGTTAGGGTTAGGGTTAGGGTTAGGGTTAGGGTTAGGGTTAGGGTTAGGGTTAGGGTTAGGGTTAGGGTTAGGGTTAGGGTTAGGGTTAGGGTTAGGGTTAGGGTTAGGGTTAGGGTTAGGGTTAGGGTTAGGGTTAGGGTTAGGGTTAGGGTTAGGGTTAGGGTTAGGGTTAGGGTTAGGGTTAGGGTTAGGGTTAGGGTTAGGGTTAGGGTTAGGGTTAGGGTTAGGGTTAGGGTTAGGGTTAGGGTTAGGGTTAGGGTTAGGGTTAGGGTTAGGGTTAGGGTTAGGGTTAGGGTTAGGGTTAGGGTTAGGGTTAGGGTTAGGGTTAGGGTTAGGGTTAGGGTTAGGGTTAGGGTTAGGGTTAGGGTTAGGGTTAGGGTTAGGGTTAGGGTTAGGGTTAGGGTTAGGGTTAGGGTTAGGGTTAGGGTTAGGGTTAGGGTTAGGGTTAGGGTTAGGGTTAGGGTTAGGGTTAGGGTTAGGGTTAGGGTTAGGGTTAGGGTTAGGGTTAGGGTTAGGGTTAGGGTTAGGGTTAGGGTTAGGGTTAGGGTTAGGGTTAGGGTTAGGGTTAGGGTTAGGGTTAGGGTTAGGGTTAGGGTTAGGGTTAGGGTTAGGGTTAGGGTTAGGGTTAGGGTTAGGGTTAGGGTTAGGGTTAGGGTTAGGGTTAGGGTTAGGGTTAGGGTTAGGGTTAGGGTTAGGGTTAGGGTTAGGGTTAGGGTTAGGGTTAGGGTTAGGGTTAGGGTTAGGGTTAGGGTTAGGGTTAGGGTTAGGGTTAGGGTTAGGGTTAGGGTTAGGGTTAGGGTTAGGGTTAGGGTTAGGGTTAGGGTTAGGGTTAGGGTTAGGGTTAGGGTTAGGGTTAGGGTTAGGGTTAGGGTTAGGGTTAGGGTTAGGGTTAGGGTTAGGGTTAGGGTTAGGGTTAGGGTTAGGGTTAGGGTTAGGGTTAGGGTTAGGGTTAGGGTTAGGGTTAGGGTTAGGGTTAGGGTTAGGGTTAGGGTTAGGGTTAGGGTTAGGGTTAGGGTTAGGGTTAGGGTTAGGGTTAGGGTTAGGGTTAGGGTTAGGGTTAGGGTTAGGGTTAGGGTTAGGGTTAGGGTTAGGGTTAGGGTTAGGGTTAGGGTTAGGGTTAGGGTTAGGGTTAGGGTTAGGGTTAGGGTTAGGGTTAGGGTTAGGGTTAGGGTTAGGGTTAGGGTTAGGGTTAGGGTTAGGGTTAGGGTTAGGGTTAGGGTTAGGGTTAGGGTTAGGGTTAGGGTTAGGGTTAGGGTTAGGGTTAGGGTTAGGGTTAGGGTTAGGGTTAGGGTTAGGGTTAGGGTTAGGGTTAGGGTTAGGGTTAGGGTTAGGGTTAGGGTTAGGGTTAGGGTTAGGGTTAGGGTTAGGGTTAGGGTTAGGGTTAGGGTTAGGGTTAGGGTTAGGGTTAGGGTTAGGGTTAGGGTTAGGGTTAGGGTTAGGGTTAGGGTTAGGGTTAGGGTTAGGGTTAGGGTTAGGGTTAGGGTTAGGGTTAGGGTTAGGGTTAGGGTTAGGGTTAGGGTTAGGGTTAGGGTTAGGGTTAGGGTTAGGGTTAGGGTTAGGGTTAGGGTTAGGGTTAGGGTTAGGGTTAGGGTTAGGGTTAGGGTTAGGGTTAGGGTTAGGGTTAGGGTTAGGGTTAGGGTTAGGGTTAGGGTTAGGGTTAGGGTTAGGGTTAGGGTTAGGGTTAGGGTTAGGGTTAGGGTTAGGGTTAGGGTTAGGGTTAGGGTTAGGGTTAGGGTTAGGGTTAGGGTTAGGGTTAGGGTTAGGGTTAGGGTTAGGGTTAGGGTTAGGGTTAGGGTTAGGGTTAGGGTTAGGGTTAGGGTTAGGGTTAGGGTTAGGGTTAGGGTTAGGGTTAGGGTTAGGGTTAGGGTTAGGGTTAGGGTTAGGGTTAGGGTTAGGGTTAGGGTTAGGGTTAGGGTTAGGGTTAGGGTTAGGGTTAGGGTTAGGGTTAGGGTTAGGGTTAGGGTTAGGGTTAGGGTTAGGGTTAGGGTTAGGGTTAGGGTTAGGGTTAGGGTTAGGGTTAGGGTTAGGGTTAGGGTTAGGGTTAGGGTTAGGGTTAGGGTTAGGGTTAGGGTTAGGGTTAGGGTTAGGGTTAGGGTTAGGGTTAGGGTTAGGGTTAGGGTTAGGGTTAGGGTTAGGGTTAGGGTTAGGGTTAGGGTTAGGGTTAGGGTTAGGGTTAGGGTTAGGGTTAGGGTTAGGGTTAGGGTTAGGGTTAGGGTTAGGGTTAGGGTTAGGGTTAGGGTTAGGGTTAGGGTTAGGGTTAGGGTTAGGGTTAGGGTTAGGGTTAGGGTTAGGGTTAGGGTTAGGGTTAGGGTTAGGGTTAGGGTTAGGGTTAGGGTTAGGGTTAGGGTTAGGGTTAGGGTTAGGGTTAGGGTTAGGGTTAGGGTTAGGGTTAGGGTTAGGGTTAGGGTTAGGGTTAGGGTTAGGGTTAGGGTTAGGGTTAGGGTTAGGGTTAGGGTTAGGGTTAGGGTTAGGGTTAGGGTTAGGGTTAGGGTTAGGGTTAGGGTTAGGGTTAGGGTTAGGGTTAGGGTTAGGGTTAGGGTTAGGGTTAGGGTTAGGGTTAGGGTTAGGGTTAGGGTTAGGGTTAGGGTTAGGGTTAGGGTTAGGGTTAGGGTTAGGGTTAGGGTTAGGGTTAGGGTTAGGGTTAGGGTTAGGGTTAGGGTTAGGGTTAGGGTTAGGGTTAGGGTTAGGGTTAGGGTTAGGGTTAGGGTTAGGGTTAGGGTTAGGGTTAGGGTTAGGGTTAGGGTTAGGGTTAGGGTTAGGGTTAGGGTTAGGGTTAGGGTTAGGGTTAGGGTTAGGGTTAGGGTTAGGGTTAGGGTTAGGGTTAGGGTTAGGGTTAGGGTTAGGGTTAGGGTTAGGGTTAGGGTTAGGGTTAGGGTTAGGGTTAGGGTTAGGGTTAGGGTTAGGGTTAGGGTTAGGGTTAGGGTTAGGGTTAGGGTTAGGGTTAGGGTTAGGGTTAGGGTTAGGGTTAGGGTTAGGGTTAGGGTTAGGGTTAGGGTTAGGGTTAGGGTTAGGGTTAGGGTTAGGGTTAGGGTTAGGGTTAGGGTTAGGGTTAGGGTTAGGGTTAGGGTTAGGGTTAGGGTTAGGGTTAGGGTTAGGGTTAGGGTTAGGGTTAGGGTTAGGGTTAGGGTTAGGGTTAGGGTTAGGGTTAGGGTTAGGGTTAGGGTTAGGGTTAGGGTTAGGGTTAGGGTTAGGGTTAGGGTTAGGGTTAGGGTTAGGGTTAGGGTTAGGGTTAGGGTTAGGGTTAGGGTTAGGGTTAGGGTTAGGGTTAGGGTTAGGGTTAGGGTTAGGGTTAGGGTTAGGGTTAGGGTTAGGGTTAGGGTTAGGGTTAGGGTTAGGGTTAGGGTTAGGGTTAGGGTTAGGGTTAGGGTTAGGGTTAGGGTTAGGGTTAGGGTTAGGGTTAGGGTTAGGGTTAGGGTTAGGGTTAGGGTTAGGGTTAGGGTTAGGGTTAGGGTTAGGGTTAGGGTTAGGGTTAGGGTTAGGGTTAGGGTTAGGGTTAGGGTTAGGGTTAGGGTTAGGGTTAGGGTTAGGGTTAGGGTTAGGGTTAGGGTTAGGGTTAGGGTTAGGGTTAGGGTTAGGGTTAGGGTTAGGGTTAGGGTTAGGGTTAGGGTTAGGGTTAGGGTTAGGGTTAGGGTTAGGGTTAGGGTTAGGGTTAGGGTTAGGGTTAGGGTTAGGGTTAGGGTTAGGGTTAGGGTTAGGGTTAGGGTTAGGGTTAGGGTTAGGGTTAGGGTTAGGGTTAGGGTTAGGGTTAGGGTTAGGGTTAGGGTTAGGGTTAGGGTTAGGGTTAGGGTTAGGGTTAGGGTTAGGGTTAGGGTTAGGGTTAGGGTTAGGGTTAGGGTTAGGGTTAGGGTTAGGGTTAGGGTTAGGGTTAGGGTTAGGGTTAGGGTTAGGGTTAGGGTTAGGGTTAGGGTTAGGGTTAGGGTTAGGGTTAGGGTTAGGGTTAGGGTTAGGGTTAGGGTTAGGGTTAGGGTTAGGGTTAGGGTTAGGGTTAGGGTTAGGGTTAGGGTTAGGGTTAGGGTTAGGGTTAGGGTTAGGGTTAGGGTTAGGGTTAGGGTTAGGGTTAGGGTTAGGGTTAGGGTTAGGGTTAGGGTTAGGGTTAGGGTTAGGGTTAGGGTTAGGGTTAGGGTTAGGGTTAGGGTTAGGGTTAGGGTTAGGGTTAGGGTTAGGGTTAGGGTTAGGGTTAGGGTTAGGGTTAGGGTTAGGGTTAGGGTTAGGGTTAGGGTTAGGGTTAGGGTTAGGGTTAGGGTTAGGGTTAGGGTTAGGGTTAGGGTTAGGGTTAGGGTTAGGGTTAGGGTTAGGGTTAGGGTTAGGGTTAGGGTTAGGGTTAGGGTTAGGGTTAGGGTTAGGGTTAGGGTTAGGGTTAGGGTTAGGGTTAGGGTTAGGGTTAGGGTTAGGGTTAGGGTTAGGGTTAGGGTTAGGGTTAGGGTTAGGGTTAGGGTTAGGGTTAGGGTTAGGGTTAGGGTTAGGGTTAGGGTTAGGGTTAGGGTTAGGGTTAGGGTTAGGGTTAGGGTTAGGGTTAGGGTTAGGGTTAGGGTTAGGGTTAGGGTTAGGGTTAGGGTTAGGGTTAGGGTTAGGGTTAGGGTTAGGGTTAGGGTTAGGGTTAGGGTTAGGGTTAGGGTTAGGGTTAGGGTTAGGGTTAGGGTTAGGGTTAGGGTTAGGGTTAGGGTTAGGGTTAGGGTTAGGGTTAGGGTTAGGGTTAGGGTTAGGGTTAGGGTTAGGGTTAGGGTTAGGGTTAGGGTTAGGGTTAGGGTTAGGGTTAGGGTTAGGGTTAGGGTTAGGGTTAGGGTTAGGGTTAGGGTTAGGGTTAGGGTTAGGGTTAGGGTTAGGGTTAGGGTTAGGGTTAGGGTTAGGGTTAGGGTTAGGGTTAGGGTTAGGGTTAGGGTTAGGGTTAGGGTTAGGGTTAGGGTTAGGGTTAGGGTTAGGGTTAGGGTTAGGGTTAGGGTTAGGGTTAGGGTTAGGGTTAGGGTTAGGGTTAGGGTTAGGGTTAGGGTTAGGGTTAGGGTTAGGGTTAGGGTTAGGGTTAGGGTTAGGGTTAGGGTTAGGGTTAGGGTTAGGGTTAGGGTTAGGGTTAGGGTTAGGGTTAGGGTTAGGGTTAGGGTTAGGGTTAGGGTTAGGGTTAGGGTTAGGGTTAGGGTTAGGGTTAGGGTTAGGGTTAGGGTTAGGGTTAGGGTTAGGGTTAGGGTTAGGGTTAGGGTTAGGGTTAGGGTTAGGGTTAGGGTTAGGGTTAGGGTTAGGGTTAGGGTTAGGGTTAGGGTTAGGGTTAGGGTTAGGGTTAGGGTTAGGGTTAGGGTTAGGGTTAGGGTTAGGGTTAGGGTTAGGGTTAGGGTTAGGGTTAGGGTTAGGGTTAGGGTTAGGGTTAGGGTTAGGGTTAGGGTTAGGGTTAGGGTTAGGGTTAGGGTTAGGGTTAGGGTTAGGGTTAGGGTTAGGGTTAGGGTTAGGGTTAGGGTTAGGGTTAGGGTTAGGGTTAGGGTTAGGGTTAGGGTTAGGGTTAGGGTTAGGGTTAGGGTTAGGGTTAGGGTTAGGGTTAGGGTTAGGGTTAGGGTTAGGGTTAGGGTTAGGGTTAGGGTTAGGGTTAGGGTTAGGGTTAGGGTTAGGGTTAGGGTTAGGGTTAGGGTTAGGGTTAGGGTTAGGGTTAGGGTTAGGGTTAGGGTTAGGGTTAGGGTTAGGGTTAGGGTTAGGGTTAGGGTTAGGGTTAGGGTTAGGGTTAGGGTTAGGGTTAGGGTTAGGGTTAGGGTTAGGGTTAGGGTTAGGGTTAGGGTTAGGGTTAGGGTTAGGGTTAGGGTTAGGGTTAGGGTTAGGGTTAGGGTTAGGGTTAGGGTTAGGGTTAGGGTTAGGGTTAGGGTTAGGGTTAGGGTTAGGGTTAGGGTTAGGGTTAGGGTTAGGGTTAGGGTTAGGGTTAGGGTTAGGGTTAGGGTTAGGGTTAGGGTTAGGGTTAGGGTTAGGGTTAGGGTTAGGGTTAGGGTTAGGGTTAGGGTTAGGGTTAGGGTTAGGGTTAGGGTTAGGGTTAGGGTTAGGGTTAGGGTTAGGGTTAGGGTTAGGGTTAGGGTTAGGGTTAGGGTTAGGGTTAGGGTTAGGGTTAGGGTTAGGGTTAGGGTTAGGGTTAGGGTTAGGGTTAGGGTTAGGGTTAGGGTTAGGGTTAGGGTTAGGGTTAGGGTTAGGGTTAGGGTTAGGGTTAGGGTTAGGGTTAGGGTTAGGGTTAGGGTTAGGGTTAGGGTTAGGGTTAGGGTTAGGGTTAGGGTTAGGGTTAGGGTTAGGGTTAGGGTTAGGGTTAGGGTTAGGGTTAGGGTTAGGGTTAGGGTTAGGGTTAGGGTTAGGGTTAGGGTTAGGGTTAGGGTTAGGGTTAGGGTTAGGGTTAGGGTTAGGGTTAGGGTTAGGGTTAGGGTTAGGGTTAGGGTTAGGGTTAGGGTTAGGGTTAGGGTTAGGGTTAGGGTTAGGGTTAGGGTTAGGGTTAGGGTTAGGGTTAGGGTTAGGGTTAGGGTTAGGGTTAGGGTTAGGGTTAGGGTTAGGGTTAGGGTTAGGGTTAGGGTTAGGGTTAGGGTTAGGGTTAGGGTTAGGGTTAGGGTTAGGGTTAGGGTTAGGGTTAGGGTTAGGGTTAGGGTTAGGGTTAGGGTTAGGGTTAGGGTTAGGGTTAGGGTTAGGGTTAGGGTTAGGGTTAGGGTTAGGGTTAGGGTTAGGGTTAGGGTTAGGGTTAGGGTTAGGGTTAGGGTTAGGGTTAGGGTTAGGGTTAGGGTTAGGGTTAGGGTTAGGGTTAGGGTTAGGGTTAGGGTTAGGGTTAGGGTTAGGGTTAGGGTTAGGGTTAGGGTTAGGGTTAGGGTTAGGGTTAGGGTTAGGGTTAGGGTTAGGGTTAGGGTTAGGGTTAGGGTTAGGGTTAGGGTTAGGGTTAGGGTTAGGGTTAGGGTTAGGGTTAGGGTTAGGGTTAGGGTTAGGGTTAGGGTTAGGGTTAGGGTTAGGGTTAGGGTTAGGGTTAGGGTTAGGGTTAGGGTTAGGGTTAGGGTTAGGGTTAGGGTTAGGGTTAGGGTTAGGGTTAGGGTTAGGGTTAGGGTTAGGGTTAGGGTTAGGGTTAGGGTTAGGGTTAGGGTTAGGGTTAGGGTTAGGGTTAGGGTTAGGGTTAGGGTTAGGGTTAGGGTTAGGGTTAGGGTTAGGGTTAGGGTTAGGGTTAGGGTTAGGGTTAGGGTTAGGGTTAGGGTTAGGGTTAGGGTTAGGGTTAGGGTTAGGGTTAGGGTTAGGGTTAGGGTTAGGGTTAGGGTTAGGGTTAGGGTTAGGGTTAGGGTTAGGGTTAGGGTTAGGGTTAGGGTTAGGGTTAGGGTTAGGGTTAGGGTTAGGGTTAGGGTTAGGGTTAGGGTTAGGGTTAGGGTTAGGGTTAGGGTTAGGGTTAGGGTTAGGGTTAGGGTTAGGGTTAGGGTTAGGGTTAGGGTTAGGGTTAGGGTTAGGGTTAGGGTTAGGGTTAGGGTTAGGGTTAGGGTTAGGGTTAGGGTTAGGGTTAGGGTTAGGGTTAGGGTTAGGGTTAGGGTTAGGGTTAGGGTTAGGGTTAGGGTTAGGGTTAGGGTTAGGGTTAGGGTTAGGGTTAGGGTTAGGGTTAGGGTTAGGGTTAGGGTTAGGGTTAGGGTTAGGGTTAGGGTTAGGGTTAGGGTTAGGGTTAGGGTTAGGGTTAGGGTTAGGGTTAGGGTTAGGGTTAGGGTTAGGGTTAGGGTTAGGGTTAGGGTTAGGGTTAGGGTTAGGGTTAGGGTTAGGGTTAGGGTTAGGGTTAGGGTTAGGGTTAGGGTTAGGGTTAGGGTTAGGGTTAGGGTTAGGGTTAGGGTTAGGGTTAGGGTTAGGGTTAGGGTTAGGGTTAGGGTTAGGGTTAGGGTTAGGGTTAGGGTTAGGGTTAGGGTTAGGGTTAGGGTTAGGGTTAGGGTTAGGGTTAGGGTTAGGGTTAGGGTTAGGGTTAGGGTTAGGGTTAGGGTTAGGGTTAGGGTTAGGGTTAGGGTTAGGGTTAGGGTTAGGGTTAGGGTTAGGGTTAGGGTTAGGGTTAGGGTTAGGGTTAGGGTTAGGGTTAGGGTTAGGGTTAGGGTTAGGGTTAGGGTTAGGGTTAGGGTTAGGGTTAGGGTTAGGGTTAGGGTTAGGGTTAGGGTTAGGGTTAGGGTTAGGGTTAGGGTTAGGGTTAGGGTTAGGGTTAGGGTTAGGGTTAGGGTTAGGGTTAGGGTTAGGGTTAGGGTTAGGGTTAGGGTTAGGGTTAGGGTTAGGGTTAGGGTTAGGGTTAGGGTTAGGGTTAGGGTTAGGGTTAGGGTTAGGGTTAGGGTTAGGGTTAGGGTTAGGGTTAGGGTTAGGGTTAGGGTTAGGGTTAGGGTTAGGGTTAGGGTTAGGGTTAGGGTTAGGGTTAGGGTTAGGGTTAGGGTTAGGGTTAGGGTTAGGGTTAGGGTTAGGGTTAGGGTTAGGGTTAGGGTTAGGGTTAGGGTTAGGGTTAGGGTTAGGGTTAGGGTTAGGGTTAGGGTTAGGGTTAGGGTTAGGGTTAGGGTTAGGGTTAGGGTTAGGGTTAGGGTTAGGGTTAGGGTTAGGGTTAGGGTTAGGGTTAGGGTTAGGGTTAGGGTTAGGGTTAGGGTTAGGGTTAGGGTTAGGGTTAGGGTTAGGGTTAGGGTTAGGGTTAGGGTTAGGGTTAGGGTTAGGGTTAGGGTTAGGGTTAGGGTTAGGGTTAGGGTTAGGGTTAGGGTTAGGGTTAGGGTTAGGGTTAGGGTTAGGGTTAGGGTTAGGGTTAGGGTTAGGGTTAGGGTTAGGGTTAGGGTTAGGGTTAGGGTTAGGGTTAGGGTTAGGGTTAGGGTTAGGGTTAGGGTTAGGGTTAGGGTTAGGGTTAGGGTTAGGGTTAGGGTTAGGGTTAGGGTTAGGGTTAGGGTTAGGGTTAGGGTTAGGGTTAGGGTTAGGGTTAGGGTTAGGGTTAGGGTTAGGGTTAGGGTTAGGGTTAGGGTTAGGGTTAGGGTTAGGGTTAGGGTTAGGGTTAGGGTTAGGGTTAGGGTTAGGGTTAGGGTTAGGGTTAGGGTTAGGGTTAGGGTTAGGGTTAGGGTTAGGGTTAGGGTTAGGGTTAGGGTTAGGGTTAGGGTTAGGGTTAGGGTTAGGGTTAGGGTTAGGGTTAGGGTTAGGGTTAGGGTTAGGGTTAGGGTTAGGGTTAGGGTTAGGGTTAGGGTTAGGGTTAGGGTTAGGGTTAGGGTTAGGGTTAGGGTTAGGGTTAGGGTTAGGGTTAGGGTTAGGGTTAGGGTTAGGGTTAGGGTTAGGGTTAGGGTTAGGGTTAGGGTTAGGGTTAGGGTTAGGGTTAGGGTTAGGGTTAGGGTTAGGGTTAGGGTTAGGGTTAGGGTTAGGGTTAGGGTTAGGGTTAGGGTTAGGGTTAGGGTTAGGGTTAGGGTTAGGGTTAGGGTTAGGGTTAGGGTTAGGGTTAGGGTTAGGGTTAGGGTTAGGGTTAGGGTTAGGGTTAGGGTTAGGGTTAGGGTTAGGGTTAGGGTTAGGGTTAGGGTTAGGGTTAGGGTTAGGGTTAGGGTTAGGGTTAGGGTTAGGGTTAGGGTTAGGGTTAGGGTTAGGGTTAGGGTTAGGGTTAGGGTTAGGGTTAGGGTTAGGGTTAGGGTTAGGGTTAGGGTTAGGGTTAGGGTTAGGGTTAGGGTTAGGGTTAGGGTTAGGGTTAGGGTTAGGGTTAGGGTTAGGGTTAGGGTTAGGGTTAGGGTTAGGGTTAGGGTTAGGGTTAGGGTTAGGGTTAGGGTTAGGGTTAGGGTTAGGGTTAGGGTTAGGGTTAGGGTTAGGGTTAGGGTTAGGGTTAGGGTTAGGGTTAGGGTTAGGGTTAGGGTTAGGGTTAGGGTTAGGGTTAGGGTTAGGGTTAGGGTTAGGGTTAGGGTTAGGGTTAGGGTTAGGGTTAGGGTTAGGGTTAGGGTTAGGGTTAGGGTTAGGGTTAGGGTTAGGGTTAGGGTTAGGGTTAGGGTTAGGGTTAGGGTTAGGGTTAGGGTTAGGGTTAGGGTTAGGGTTAGGGTTAGGGTTAGGGTTAGGGTTAGGGTTAGGGTTAGGGTTAGGGTTAGGGTTAGGGTTAGGGTTAGGGTTAGGGTTAGGGTTAGGGTTAGGGTTAGGGTTAGGGTTAGGGTTAGGGTTAGGGTTAGGGTTAGGGTTAGGGTTAGGGTTAGGGTTAGGGTTAGGGTTAGGGTTAGGGTTAGGGTTAGGGTTAGGGTTAGGGTTAGGGTTAGGGTTAGGGTTAGGGTTAGGGTTAGGGTTAGGGTTAGGGTTAGGGTTAGGGTTAGGGTTAGGGTTAGGGTTAGGGTTAGGGTTAGGGTTAGGGTTAGGGTTAGGGTTAGGGTTAGGGTTAGGGTTAGGGTTAGGGTTAGGGTTAGGGTTAGGGTTAGGGTTAGGGTTAGGGTTAGGGTTAGGGTTAGGGTTAGGGTTAGGGTTAGGGTTAGGGTTAGGGTTAGGGTTAGGGTTAGGGTTAGGGTTAGGGTTAGGGTTAGGGTTAGGGTTAGGGTTAGGGTTAGGGTTAGGGTTAGGGTTAGGGTTAGGGTTAGGGTTAGGGTTAGGGTTAGGGTTAGGGTTAGGGTTAGGGTTAGGGTTAGGGTTAGGGTTAGGGTTAGGGTTAGGGTTAGGGTTAGGGTTAGGGTTAGGGTTAGGGTTAGGGTTAGGGTTAGGGTTAGGGTTAGGGTTAGGGTTAGGGTTAGGGTTAGGGTTAGGGTTAGGGTTAGGGTTAGGGTTAGGGTTAGGGTTAGGGTTAGGGTTAGGGTTAGGGTTAGGGTTAGGGTTAGGGTTAGGGTTAGGGTTAGGGTTAGGGTTAGGGTTAGGGTTAGGGTTAGGGTTAGGGTTAGGGTTAGGGTTAGGGTTAGGGTTAGGGTTAGGGTTAGGGTTAGGGTTAGGGTTAGGGTTAGGGTTAGGGTTAGGGTTAGGGTTAGGGTTAGGGTTAGGGTTAGGGTTAGGGTTAGGGTTAGGGTTAGGGTTAGGGTTAGGGTTAGGGTTAGGGTTAGGGTTAGGGTTAGGGTTAGGGTTAGGGTTAGGGTTAGGGTTAGGGTTAGGGTTAGGGTTAGGGTTAGGGTTAGGGTTAGGGTTAGGGTTAGGGTTAGGGTTAGGGTTAGGGTTAGGGTTAGGGTTAGGGTTAGGGTTAGGGTTAGGGTTAGGGTTAGGGTTAGGGTTAGGGTTAGGGTTAGGGTTAGGGTTAGGGTTAGGGTTAGGGTTAGGGTTAGGGTTAGGGTTAGGGTTAGGGTTAGGGTTAGGGTTAGGGTTAGGGTTAGGGTTAGGGTTAGGGTTAGGGTTAGGGTTAGGGTTAGGGTTAGGGTTAGGGTTAGGGTTAGGGTTAGGGTTAGGGTTAGGGTTAGGGTTAGGGTTAGGGTTAGGGTTAGGGTTAGGGTTAGGGTTAGGGTTAGGGTTAGGGTTAGGGTTAGGGTTAGGGTTAGGGTTAGGGTTAGGGTTAGGGTTAGGGTTAGGGTTAGGGTTAGGGTTAGGGTTAGGGTTAGGGTTAGGGTTAGGGTTAGGGTTAGGGTTAGGGTTAGGGTTAGGGTTAGGGTTAGGGTTAGGGTTAGGGTTAGGGTTAGGGTTAGGGTTAGGGTTAGGGTTAGGGTTAGGGTTAGGGTTAGGGTTAGGGTTAGGGTTAGGGTTAGGGTTAGGGTTAGGGTTAGGGTTAGGGTTAGGGTTAGGGTTAGGGTTAGGGTTAGGGTTAGGGTTAGGGTTAGGGTTAGGGTTAGGGTTAGGGTTAGGGTTAGGGTTAGGGTTAGGGTTAGGGTTAGGGTTAGGGTTAGGGTTAGGGTTAGGGTTAGGGTTAGGGTTAGGGTTAGGGTTAGGGTTAGGGTTAGGGTTAGGGTTAGGGTTAGGGTTAGGGTTAGGGTTAGGGTTAGGGTTAGGGTTAGGGTTAGGGTTAGGGTTAGGGTTAGGGTTAGGGTTAGGGTTAGGGTTAGGGTTAGGGTTAGGGTTAGGGTTAGGGTTAGGGTTAGGGTTAGGGTTAGGGTTAGGGTTAGGGTTAGGGTTAGGGTTAGGGTTAGGGTTAGGGTTAGGGTTAGGGTTAGGGTTAGGGTTAGGGTTAGGGTTAGGGTTAGGGTTAGGGTTAGGGTTAGGGTTAGGGTTAGGGTTAGGGTTAGGGTTAGGGTTAGGGTTAGGGTTAGGGTTAGGGTTAGGGTTAGGGTTAGGGTTAGGGTTAGGGTTAGGGTTAGGGTTAGGGTTAGGGTTAGGGTTAGGGTTAGGGTTAGGGTTAGGGTTAGGGTTAGGGTTAGGGTTAGGGTTAGGGTTAGGGTTAGGGTTAGGGTTAGGGTTAGGGTTAGGGTTAGGGTTAGGGTTAGGGTTAGGGTTAGGGTTAGGGTTAGGGTTAGGGTTAGGGTTAGGGTTAGGGTTAGGGTTAGGGTTAGGGTTAGGGTTAGGGTTAGGGTTAGGGTTAGGGTTAGGGTTAGGGTTAGGGTTAGGGTTAGGGTTAGGGTTAGGGTTAGGGTTAGGGTTAGGGTTAGGGTTAGGGTTAGGGTTAGGGTTAGGGTTAGGGTTAGGGTTAGGGTTAGGGTTAGGGTTAGGGTTAGGGTTAGGGTTAGGGTTAGGGTTAGGGTTAGGGTTAGGGTTAGGGTTAGGGTTAGGGTTAGGGTTAGGGTTAGGGTTAGGGTTAGGGTTAGGGTTAGGGTTAGGGTTAGGGTTAGGGTTAGGGTTAGGGTTAGGGTTAGGGTTAGGGTTAGGGTTAGGGTTAGGGTTAGGGTTAGGGTTAGGGTTAGGGTTAGGGTTAGGGTTAGGGTTAGGGTTAGGGTTAGGGTTAGGGTTAGGGTTAGGGTTAGGGTTAGGGTTAGGGTTAGGGTTAGGGTTAGGGTTAGGGTTAGGGTTAGGGTTAGGGTTAGGGTTAGGGTTAGGGTTAGGGTTAGGGTTAGGGTTAGGGTTAGGGTTAGGGTTAGGGTTAGGGTTAGGGTTAGGGTTAGGGTTAGGGTTAGGGTTAGGGTTAGGGTTAGGGTTAGGGTTAGGGTTAGGGTTAGGGTTAGGGTTAGGGTTAGGGTTAGGGTTAGGGTTAGGGTTAGGGTTAGGGTTAGGGTTAGGGTTAGGGTTAGGGTTAGGGTTAGGGTTAGGGTTAGGGTTAGGGTTAGGGTTAGGGTTAGGGTTAGGGTTAGGGTTAGGGTTAGGGTTAGGGTTAGGGTTAGGGTTAGGGTTAGGGTTAGGGTTAGGGTTAGGGTTAGGGTTAGGGTTAGGGTTAGGGTTAGGGTTAGGGTTAGGGTTAGGGTTAGGGTTAGGGTTAGGGTTAGGGTTAGGGTTAGGGTTAGGGTTAGGGTTAGGGTTAGGGTTAGGGTTAGGGTTAGGGTTAGGGTTAGGGTTAGGGTTAGGGTTAGGGTTAGGGTTAGGGTTAGGGTTAGGGTTAGGGTTAGGGTTAGGGTTAGGGTTAGGGTTAGGGTTAGGGTTAGGGTTAGGGTTAGGGTTAGGGTTAGGGTTAGGGTTAGGGTTAGGGTTAGGGTTAGGGTTAGGGTTAGGGTTAGGGTTAGGGTTAGGGTTAGGGTTAGGGTTAGGGTTAGGGTTAGGGTTAGGGTTAGGGTTAGGGTTAGGGTTAGGGTTAGGGTTAGGGTTAGGGTTAGGGTTAGGGTTAGGGTTAGGGTTAGGGTTAGGGTTAGGGTTAGGGTTAGGGTTAGGGTTAGGGTTAGGGTTAGGGTTAGGGTTAGGGTTAGGGTTAGGGTTAGGGTTAGGGTTAGGGTTAGGGTTAGGGTTAGGGTTAGGGTTAGGGTTAGGGTTAGGGTTAGGGTTAGGGTTAGGGTTAGGGTTAGGGTTAGGGTTAGGGTTAGGGTTAGGGTTAGGGTTAGGGTTAGGGTTAGGGTTAGGGTTAGGGTTAGGGTTAGGGTTAGGGTTAGGGTTAGGGTTAGGGTTAGGGTTAGGGTTAGGGTTAGGGTTAGGGTTAGGGTTAGGGTTAGGGTTAGGGTTAGGGTTAGGGTTAGGGTTAGGGTTAGGGTTAGGGTTAGGGTTAGGGTTAGGGTTAGGGTTAGGGTTAGGGTTAGGGTTAGGGTTAGGGTTAGGGTTAGGGTTAGGGTTAGGGTTAGGGTTAGGGTTAGGGTTAGGGTTAGGGTTAGGGTTAGGGTTAGGGTTAGGGTTAGGGTTAGGGTTAGGGTTAGGGTTAGGGTTAGGGTTAGGGTTAGGGTTAGGGTTAGGGTTAGGGTTAGGGTTAGGGTTAGGGTTAGGGTTAGGGTTAGGGTTAGGGTTAGGGTTAGGGTTAGGGTTAGGGTTAGGGTTAGGGTTAGGGTTAGGGTTAGGGTTAGGGTTAGGGTTAGGGTTAGGGTTAGGGTTAGGGTTAGGGTTAGGGTTAGGGTTAGGGTTAGGGTTAGGGTTAGGGTTAGGGTTAGGGTTAGGGTTAGGGTTAGGGTTAGGGTTAGGGTTAGGGTTAGGGTTAGGGTTAGGGTTAGGGTTAGGGTTAGGGTTAGGGTTAGGGTTAGGGTTAGGGTTAGGGTTAGGGTTAGGGTTAGGGTTAGGGTTAGGGTTAGGGTTAGGGTTAGGGTTAGGGTTAGGGTTAGGGTTAGGGTTAGGGTTAGGGTTAGGGTTAGGGTTAGGGTTAGGGTTAGGGTTAGGGTTAGGGTTAGGGTTAGGGTTAGGGTTAGGGTTAGGGTTAGGGTTAGGGTTAGGGTTAGGGTTAGGGTTAGGGTTAGGGTTAGGGTTAGGGTTAGGGTTAGGGTTAGGGTTAGGGTTAGGGTTAGGGTTAGGGTTAGGGTTAGGGTTAGGGTTAGGGTTAGGGTTAGGGTTAGGGTTAGGGTTAGGGTTAGGGTTAGGGTTAGGGTTAGGGTTAGGGTTAGGGTTAGGGTTAGGGTTAGGGTTAGGGTTAGGGTTAGGGTTAGGGTTAGGGTTAGGGTTAGGGTTAGGGTTAGGGTTAGGGTTAGGGTTAGGGTTAGGGTTAGGGTTAGGGTTAGGGTTAGGGTTAGGGTTAGGGTTAGGGTTAGGGTTAGGGTTAGGGTTAGGGTTAGGGTTAGGGTTAGGGTTAGGGTTAGGGTTAGGGTTAGGGTTAGGGTTAGGGTTAGGGTTAGGGTTAGGGTTAGGGTTAGGGTTAGGGTTAGGGTTAGGGTTAGGGTTAGGGTTAGGGTTAGGGTTAGGGTTAGGGTTAGGGTTAGGGTTAGGGTTAGGGTTAGGGTTAGGGTTAGGGTTAGGGTTAGGGTTAGGGTTAGGGTTAGGGTTAGGGTTAGGGTTAGGGTTAGGGTTAGGGTTAGGGTTAGGGTTAGGGTTAGGGTTAGGGTTAGGGTTAGGGTTAGGGTTAGGGTTAGGGTTAGGGTTAGGGTTAGGGTTAGGGTTAGGGTTAGGGTTAGGGTTAGGGTTAGGGTTAGGGTTAGGGTTAGGGTTAGGGTTAGGGTTAGGGTTAGGGTTAGGGTTAGGGTTAGGGTTAGGGTTAGGGTTAGGGTTAGGGTTAGGGTTAGGGTTAGGGTTAGGGTTAGGGTTAGGGTTAGGGTTAGGGTTAGGGTTAGGGTTAGGGTTAGGGTTAGGGTTAGGGTTAGGGTTAGGGTTAGGGTTAGGGTTAGGGTTAGGGTTAGGGTTAGGGTTAGGGTTAGGGTTAGGGTTAGGGTTAGGGTTAGGGTTAGGGTTAGGGTTAGGGTTAGGGTTAGGGTTAGGGTTAGGGTTAGGGTTAGGGTTAGGGTTAGGGTTAGGGTTAGGGTTAGGGTTAGGGTTAGGGTTAGGGTTAGGGTTAGGGTTAGGGTTAGGGTTAGGGTTAGGGTTAGGGTTAGGGTTAGGGTTAGGGTTAGGGTTAGGGTTAGGGTTAGGGTTAGGGTTAGGGTTAGGGTTAGGGTTAGGGTTAGGGTTAGGGTTAGGGTTAGGGTTAGGGTTAGGGTTAGGGTTAGGGTTAGGGTTAGGGTTAGGGTTAGGGTTAGGGTTAGGGTTAGGGTTAGGGTTAGGGTTAGGGTTAGGGTTAGGGTTAGGGTTAGGGTTAGGGTTAGGGTTAGGGTTAGGGTTAGGGTTAGGGTTAGGGTTAGGGTTAGGGTTAGGGTTAGGGTTAGGGTTAGGGTTAGGGTTAGGGTTAGGGTTAGGGTTAGGGTTAGGGTTAGGGTTAGGGTTAGGGTTAGGGTTAGGGTTAGGGTTAGGGTTAGGGTTAGGGTTAGGGTTAGGGTTAGGGTTAGGGTTAGGGTTAGGGTTAGGGTTAGGGTTAGGGTTAGGGTTAGGGTTAGGGTTAGGGTTAGGGTTAGGGTTAGGGTTAGGGTTAGGGTTAGGGTTAGGGTTAGGGTTAGGGTTAGGGTTAGGGTTAGGGTTAGGGTTAGGGTTAGGGTTAGGGTTAGGGTTAGGGTTAGGGTTAGGGTTAGGGTTAGGGTTAGGGTTAGGGTTAGGGTTAGGGTTAGGGTTAGGGTTAGGGTTAGGGTTAGGGTTAGGGTTAGGGTTAGGGTTAGGGTTAGGGTTAGGGTTAGGGTTAGGGTTAGGGTTAGGGTTAGGGTTAGGGTTAGGGTTAGGGTTAGGGTTAGGGTTAGGGTTAGGGTTAGGGTTAGGGTTAGGGTTAGGGTTAGGGTTAGGGTTAGGGTTAGGGTTAGGGTTAGGGTTAGGGTTAGGGTTAGGGTTAGGGTTAGGGTTAGGGTTAGGGTTAGGGTTAGGGTTAGGGTTAGGGTTAGGGTTAGGGTTAGGGTTAGGGTTAGGGTTAGGGTTAGGGTTAGGGTTAGGGTTAGGGTTAGGGTTAGGGTTAGGGTTAGGGTTAGGGTTAGGGTTAGGGTTAGGGTTAGGGTTAGGGTTAGGGTTAGGGTTAGGGTTAGGGTTAGGGTTAGGGTTAGGGTTAGGGTTAGGGTTAGGGTTAGGGTTAGGGTTAGGGTTAGGGTTAGGGTTAGGGTTAGGGTTAGGGTTAGGGTTAGGGTTAGGGTTAGGGTTAGGGTTAGGGTTAGGGTTAGGGTTAGGGTTAGGGTTAGGGTTAGGGTTAGGGTTAGGGTTAGGGTTAGGGTTAGGGTTAGGGTTAGGGTTAGGGTTAGGGTTAGGGTTAGGGTTAGGGTTAGGGTTAGGGTTAGGGTTAGGGTTAGGGTTAGGGTTAGGGTTAGGGTTAGGGTTAGGGTTAGGGTTAGGGTTAGGGTTAGGGTTAGGGTTAGGGTTAGGGTTAGGGTTAGGGTTAGGGTTAGGGTTAGGGTTAGGGTTAGGGTTAGGGTTAGGGTTAGGGTTAGGGTTAGGGTTAGGGTTAGGGTTAGGGTTAGGGTTAGGGTTAGGGTTAGGGTTAGGGTTAGGGTTAGGGTTAGGGTTAGGGTTAGGGTTAGGGTTAGGGTTAGGGTTAGGGTTAGGGTTAGGGTTAGGGTTAGGGTTAGGGTTAGGGTTAGGGTTAGGGTTAGGGTTAGGGTTAGGGTTAGGGTTAGGGTTAGGGTTAGGGTTAGGGTTAGGGTTAGGGTTAGGGTTAGGGTTAGGGTTAGGGTTAGGGTTAGGGTTAGGGTTAGGGTTAGGGTTAGGGTTAGGGTTAGGGTTAGGGTTAGGGTTAGGGTTAGGGTTAGGGTTAGGGTTAGGGTTAGGGTTAGGGTTAGGGTTAGGGTTAGGGTTAGGGTTAGGGTTAGGGTTAGGGTTAGGGTTAGGGTTAGGGTTAGGGTTAGGGTTAGGGTTAGGGTTAGGGTTAGGGTTAGGGTTAGGGTTAGGGTTAGGGTTAGGGTTAGGGTTAGGGTTAGGGTTAGGGTTAGGGTTAGGGTTAGGGTTAGGGTTAGGGTTAGGGTTAGGGTTAGGGTTAGGGTTAGGGTTAGGGTTAGGGTTAGGGTTAGGGTTAGGGTTAGGGTTAGGGTTAGGGTTAGGGTTAGGGTTAGGGTTAGGGTTAGGGTTAGGGTTAGGGTTAGGGTTAGGGTTAGGGTTAGGGTTAGGGTTAGGGTTAGGGTTAGGGTTAGGGTTAGGGTTAGGGTTAGGGTTAGGGTTAGGGTTAGGGTTAGGGTTAGGGTTAGGGTTAGGGTTAGGGTTAGGGTTAGGGTTAGGGTTAGGGTTAGGGTTAGGGTTAGGGTTAGGGTTAGGGTTAGGGTTAGGGTTAGGGTTAGGGTTAGGGTTAGGGTTAGGGTTAGGGTTAGGGTTAGGGTTAGGGTTAGGGTTAGGGTTAGGGTTAGGGTTAGGGTTAGGGTTAGGGTTAGGGTTAGGGTTAGGGTTAGGGTTAGGGTTAGGGTTAGGGTTAGGGTTAGGGTTAGGGTTAGGGTTAGGGTTAGGGTTAGGGTTAGGGTTAGGGTTAGGGTTAGGGTTAGGGTTAGGGTTAGGGTTAGGGTTAGGGTTAGGGTTAGGGTTAGGGTTAGGGTTAGGGTTAGGGTTAGGGTTAGGGTTAGGGTTAGGGTTAGGGTTAGGGTTAGGGTTAGGGTTAGGGTTAGGGTTAGGGTTAGGGTTAGGGTTAGGGTTAGGGTTAGGGTTAGGGTTAGGGTTAGGGTTAGGGTTAGGGTTAGGGTTAGGGTTAGGGTTAGGGTTAGGGTTAGGGTTAGGGTTAGGGTTAGGGTTAGGGTTAGGGTTAGGGTTAGGGTTAGGGTTAGGGTTAGGGTTAGGGTTAGGGTTAGGGTTAGGGTTAGGGTTAGGGTTAGGGTTAGGGTTAGGGTTAGGGTTAGGGTTAGGGTTAGGGTTAGGGTTAGGGTTAGGGTTAGGGTTAGGGTTAGGGTTAGGGTTAGGGTTAGGGTTAGGGTTAGGGTTAGGGTTAGGGTTAGGGTTAGGGTTAGGGTTAGGGTTAGGGTTAGGGTTAGGGTTAGGGTTAGGGTTAGGGTTAGGGTTAGGGTTAGGGTTAGGGTTAGGGTTAGGGTTAGGGTTAGGGTTAGGGTTAGGGTTAGGGTTAGGGTTAGGGTTAGGGTTAGGGTTAGGGTTAGGGTTAGGGTTAGGGTTAGGGTTAGGGTTAGGGTTAGGGTTAGGGTTAGGGTTAGGGTTAGGGTTAGGGTTAGGGTTAGGGTTAGGGTTAGGGTTAGGGTTAGGGTTAGGGTTAGGGTTAGGGTTAGGGTTAGGGTTAGGGTTAGGGTTAGGGTTAGGGTTAGGGTTAGGGTTAGGGTTAGGGTTAGGGTTAGGGTTAGGGTTAGGGTTAGGGTTAGGGTTAGGGTTAGGGTTAGGGTTAGGGTTAGGGTTAGGGTTAGGGTTAGGGTTAGGGTTAGGGTTAGGGTTAGGGTTAGGGTTAGGGTTAGGGTTAGGGTTAGGGTTAGGGTTAGGGTTAGGGTTAGGGTTAGGGTTAGGGTTAGGGTTAGGGTTAGGGTTAGGGTTAGGGTTAGGGTTAGGGTTAGGGTTAGGGTTAGGGTTAGGGTTAGGGTTAGGGTTAGGGTTAGGGTTAGGGTTAGGGTTAGGGTTAGGGTTAGGGTTAGGGTTAGGGTTAGGGTTAGGGTTAGGGTTAGGGTTAGGGTTAGGGTTAGGGTTAGGGTTAGGGTTAGGGTTAGGGTTAGGGTTAGGGTTAGGGTTAGGGTTAGGGTTAGGGTTAGGGTTAGGGTTAGGGTTAGGGTTAGGGTTAGGGTTAGGGTTAGGGTTAGGGTTAGGGTTAGGGTTAGGGTTAGGGTTAGGGTTAGGGTTAGGGTTAGGGTTAGGGTTAGGGTTAGGGTTAGGGTTAGGGTTAGGGTTAGGGTTAGGGTTAGGGTTAGGGTTAGGGTTAGGGTTAGGGTTAGGGTTAGGGTTAGGGTTAGGGTTAGGGTTAGGGTTAGGGTTAGGGTTAGGGTTAGGGTTAGGGTTAGGGTTAGGGTTAGGGTTAGGGTTAGGGTTAGGGTTAGGGTTAGGGTTAGGGTTAGGGTTAGGGTTAGGGTTAGGGTTAGGGTTAGGGTTAGGGTTAGGGTTAGGGTTAGGGTTAGGGTTAGGGTTAGGGTTAGGGTTAGGGTTAGGGTTAGGGTTAGGGTTAGGGTTAGGGTTAGGGTTAGGGTTAGGGTTAGGGTTAGGGTTAGGGTTAGGGTTAGGGTTAGGGTTAGGGTTAGGGTTAGGGTTAGGGTTAGGGTTAGGGTTAGGGTTAGGGTTAGGGTTAGGGTTAGGGTTAGGGTTAGGGTTAGGGTTAGGGTTAGGGTTAGGGTTAGGGTTAGGGTTAGGGTTAGGGTTAGGGTTAGGGTTAGGGTTAGGGTTAGGGTTAGGGTTAGGGTTAGGGTTAGGGTTAGGGTTAGGGTTAGGGTTAGGGTTAGGGTTAGGGTTAGGGTTAGGGTTAGGGTTAGGGTTAGGGTTAGGGTTAGGGTTAGGGTTAGGGTTAGGGTTAGGGTTAGGGTTAGGGTTAGGGTTAGGGTTAGGGTTAGGGTTAGGGTTAGGGTTAGGGTTAGGGTTAGGGTTAGGGTTAGGGTTAGGGTTAGGGTTAGGGTTAGGGTTAGGGTTAGGGTTAGGGTTAGGGTTAGGGTTAGGGTTAGGGTTAGGGTTAGGGTTAGGGTTAGGGTTAGGGTTAGGGTTAGGGTTAGGGTTAGGGTTAGGGTTAGGGTTAGGGTTAGGGTTAGGGTTAGGGTTAGGGTTAGGGTTAGGGTTAGGGTTAGGGTTAGGGTTAGGGTTAGGGTTAGGGTTAGGGTTAGGGTTAGGGTTAGGGTTAGGGTTAGGGTTAGGGTTAGGGTTAGGGTTAGGGTTAGGGTTAGGGTTAGGGTTAGGGTTAGGGTTAGGGTTAGGGTTAGGGTTAGGGTTAGGGTTAGGGTTAGGGTTAGGGTTAGGGTTAGGGTTAGGGTTAGGGTTAGGGTTAGGGTTAGGGTTAGGGTTAGGGTTAGGGTTAGGGTTAGGGTTAGGGTTAGGGTTAGGGTTAGGGTTAGGGTTAGGGTTAGGGTTAGGGTTAGGGTTAGGGTTAGGGTTAGGGTTAGGGTTAGGGTTAGGGTTAGGGTTAGGGTTAGGGTTAGGGTTAGGGTTAGGGTTAGGGTTAGGGTTAGGGTTAGGGTTAGGGTTAGGGTTAGGGTTAGGGTTAGGGTTAGGGTTAGGGTTAGGGTTAGGGTTAGGGTTAGGGTTAGGGTTAGGGTTAGGGTTAGGGTTAGGGTTAGGGTTAGGGTTAGGGTTAGGGTTAGGGTTAGGGTTAGGGTTAGGGTTAGGGTTAGGGTTAGGGTTAGGGTTAGGGTTAGGGTTAGGGTTAGGGTTAGGGTTAGGGTTAGGGTTAGGGTTAGGGTTAGGGTTAGGGTTAGGGTTAGGGTTAGGGTTAGGGTTAGGGTTAGGGTTAGGGTTAGGGTTAGGGTTAGGGTTAGGGTTAGGGTTAGGGTTAGGGTTAGGGTTAGGGTTAGGGTTAGGGTTAGGGTTAGGGTTAGGGTTAGGGTTAGGGTTAGGGTTAGGGTTAGGGTTAGGGTTAGGGTTAGGGTTAGGGTTAGGGTTAGGGTTAGGGTTAGGGTTAGGGTTAGGGTTAGGGTTAGGGTTAGGGTTAGGGTTAGGGTTAGGGTTAGGGTTAGGGTTAGGGTTAGGGTTAGGGTTAGGGTTAGGGTTAGGGTTAGGGTTAGGGTTAGGGTTAGGGTTAGGGTTAGGGTTAGGGTTAGGGTTAGGGTTAGGGTTAGGGTTAGGGTTAGGGTTAGGGTTAGGGTTAGGGTTAGGGTTAGGGTTAGGGTTAGGGTTAGGGTTAGGGTTAGGGTTAGGGTTAGGGTTAGGGTTAGGGTTAGGGTTAGGGTTAGGGTTAGGGTTAGGGTTAGGGTTAGGGTTAGGGTTAGGGTTAGGGTTAGGGTTAGGGTTAGGGTTAGGGTTAGGGTTAGGGTTAGGGTTAGGGTTAGGGTTAGGGTTAGGGTTAGGGTTAGGGTTAGGGTTAGGGTTAGGGTTAGGGTTAGGGTTAGGGTTAGGGTTAGGGTTAGGGTTAGGGTTAGGGTTAGGGTTAGGGTTAGGGTTAGGGTTAGGGTTAGGGTTAGGGTTAGGGTTAGGGTTAGGGTTAGGGTTAGGGTTAGGGTTAGGGTTAGGGTTAGGGTTAGGGTTAGGGTTAGGGTTAGGGTTAGGGTTAGGGTTAGGGTTAGGGTTAGGGTTAGGGTTAGGGTTAGGGTTAGGGTTAGGGTTAGGGTTAGGGTTAGGGTTAGGGTTAGGGTTAGGGTTAGGGTTAGGGTTAGGGTTAGGGTTAGGGTTAGGGTTAGGGTTAGGGTTAGGGTTAGGGTTAGGGTTAGGGTTAGGGTTAGGGTTAGGGTTAGGGTTAGGGTTAGGGTTAGGGTTAGGGTTAGGGTTAGGGTTAGGGTTAGGGTTAGGGTTAGGGTTAGGGTTAGGGTTAGGGTTAGGGTTAGGGTTAGGGTTAGGGTTAGGGTTAGGGTTAGGGTTAGGGTTAGGGTTAGGGTTAGGGTTAGGGTTAGGGTTAGGGTTAGGGTTAGGGTTAGGGTTAGGGTTAGGGTTAGGGTTAGGGTTAGGGTTAGGGTTAGGGTTAGGGTTAGGGTTAGGGTTAGGGTTAGGGTTAGGGTTAGGGTTAGGGTTAGGGTTAGGGTTAGGGTTAGGGTTAGGGTTAGGGTTAGGGTTAGGGTTAGGGTTAGGGTTAGGGTTAGGGTTAGGGTTAGGGTTAGGGTTAGGGTTAGGGTTAGGGTTAGGGTTAGGGTTAGGGTTAGGGTTAGGGTTAGGGTTAGGGTTAGGGTTAGGGTTAGGGTTAGGGTTAGGGTTAGGGTTAGGGTTAGGGTTAGGGTTAGGGTTAGGGTTAGGGTTAGGGTTAGGGTTAGGGTTAGGGTTAGGGTTAGGGTTAGGGTTAGGGTTAGGGTTAGGGTTAGGGTTAGGGTTAGGGTTAGGGTTAGGGTTAGGGTTAGGGTTAGGGTTAGGGTTAGGGTTAGGGTTAGGGTTAGGGTTAGGGTTAGGGTTAGGGTTAGGGTTAGGGTTAGGGTTAGGGTTAGGGTTAGGGTTAGGGTTAGGGTTAGGGTTAGGGTTAGGGTTAGGGTTAGGGTTAGGGTTAGGGTTAGGGTTAGGGTTAGGGTTAGGGTTAGGGTTAGGGTTAGGGTTAGGGTTAGGGTTAGGGTTAGGGTTAGGGTTAGGGTTAGGGTTAGGGTTAGGGTTAGGGTTAGGGTTAGGGTTAGGGTTAGGGTTAGGGTTAGGGTTAGGGTTAGGGTTAGGGTTAGGGTTAGGGTTAGGGTTAGGGTTAGGGTTAGGGTTAGGGTTAGGGTTAGGGTTAGGGTTAGGGTTAGGGTTAGGGTTAGGGTTAGGGTTAGGGTTAGGGTTAGGGTTAGGGTTAGGGTTAGGGTTAGGGTTAGGGTTAGGGTTAGGGTTAGGGTTAGGGTTAGGGTTAGGGTTAGGGTTAGGGTTAGGGTTAGGGTTAGGGTTAGGGTTAGGGTTAGGGTTAGGGTTAGGGTTAGGGTTAGGGTTAGGGTTAGGGTTAGGGTTAGGGTTAGGGTTAGGGTTAGGGTTAGGGTTAGGGTTAGGGTTAGGGTTAGGGTTAGGGTTAGGGTTAGGGTTAGGGTTAGGGTTAGGGTTAGGGTTAGGGTTAGGGTTAGGGTTAGGGTTAGGGTTAGGGTTAGGGTTAGGGTTAGGGTTAGGGTTAGGGTTAGGGTTAGGGTTAGGGTTAGGGTTAGGGTTAGGGTTAGGGTTAGGGTTAGGGTTAGGGTTAGGGTTAGGGTTAGGGTTAGGGTTAGGGTTAGGGTTAGGGTTAGGGTTAGGGTTAGGGTTAGGGTTAGGGTTAGGGTTAGGGTTAGGGTTAGGGTTAGGGTTAGGGTTAGGGTTAGGGTTAGGGTTAGGGTTAGGGTTAGGGTTAGGGTTAGGGTTAGGGTTAGGGTTAGGGTTAGGGTTAGGGTTAGGGTTAGGGTTAGGGTTAGGGTTAGGGTTAGGGTTAGGGTTAGGGTTAGGGTTAGGGTTAGGGTTAGGGTTAGGGTTAGGGTTAGGGTTAGGGTTAGGGTTAGGGTTAGGGTTAGGGTTAGGGTTAGGGTTAGGGTTAGGGTTAGGGTTAGGGTTAGGGTTAGGGTTAGGGTTAGGGTTAGGGTTAGGGTTAGGGTTAGGGTTAGGGTTAGGGTTAGGGTTAGGGTTAGGGTTAGGGTTAGGGTTAGGGTTAGGGTTAGGGTTAGGGTTAGGGTTAGGGTTAGGGTTAGGGTTAGGGTTAGGGTTAGGGTTAGGGTTAGGGTTAGGGTTAGGGTTAGGGTTAGGGTTAGGGTTAGGGTTAGGGTTAGGGTTAGGGTTAGGGTTAGGGTTAGGGTTAGGGTTAGGGTTAGGGTTAGGGTTAGGGTTAGGGTTAGGGTTAGGGTTAGGGTTAGGGTTAGGGTTAGGGTTAGGGTTAGGGTTAGGGTTAGGGTTAGGGTTAGGGTTAGGGTTAGGGTTAGGGTTAGGGTTAGGGTTAGGGTTAGGGTTAGGGTTAGGGTTAGGGTTAGGGTTAGGGTTAGGGTTAGGGTTAGGGTTAGGGTTAGGGTTAGGGTTAGGGTTAGGGTTAGGGTTAGGGTTAGGGTTAGGGTTAGGGTTAGGGTTAGGGTTAGGGTTAGGGTTAGGGTTAGGGTTAGGGTTAGGGTTAGGGTTAGGGTTAGGGTTAGGGTTAGGGTTAGGGTTAGGGTTAGGGTTAGGGTTAGGGTTAGGGTTAGGGTTAGGGTTAGGGTTAGGGTTAGGGTTAGGGTTAGGGTTAGGGTTAGGGTTAGGGTTAGGGTTAGGGTTAGGGTTAGGGTTAGGGTTAGGGTTAGGGTTAGGGTTAGGGTTAGGGTTAGGGTTAGGGTTAGGGTTAGGGTTAGGGTTAGGGTTAGGGTTAGGGTTAGGGTTAGGGTTAGGGTTAGGGTTAGGGTTAGGGTTAGGGTTAGGGTTAGGGTTAGGGTTAGGGTTAGGGTTAGGGTTAGGGTTAGGGTTAGGGTTAGGGTTAGGGTTAGGGTTAGGGTTAGGGTTAGGGTTAGGGTTAGGGTTAGGGTTAGGGTTAGGGTTAGGGTTAGGGTTAGGGTTAGGGTTAGGGTTAGGGTTAGGGTTAGGGTTAGGGTTAGGGTTAGGGTTAGGGTTAGGGTTAGGGTTAGGGTTAGGGTTAGGGTTAGGGTTAGGGTTAGGGTTAGGGTTAGGGTTAGGGTTAGGGTTAGGGTTAGGGTTAGGGTTAGGGTTAGGGTTAGGGTTAGGGTTAGGGTTAGGGTTAGGGTTAGGGTTAGGGTTAGGGTTAGGGTTAGGGTTAGGGTTAGGGTTAGGGTTAGGGTTAGGGTTAGGGTTAGGGTTAGGGTTAGGGTTAGGGTTAGGGTTAGGGTTAGGGTTAGGGTTAGGGTTAGGGTTAGGGTTAGGGTTAGGGTTAGGGTTAGGGTTAGGGTTAGGGTTAGGGTTAGGGTTAGGGTTAGGGTTAGGGTTAGGGTTAGGGTTAGGGTTAGGGTTAGGGTTAGGGTTAGGGTTAGGGTTAGGGTTAGGGTTAGGGTTAGGGTTAGGGTTAGGGTTAGGGTTAGGGTTAGGGTTAGGGTTAGGGTTAGGGTTAGGGTTAGGGTTAGGGTTAGGGTTAGGGTTAGGGTTAGGGTTAGGGTTAGGGTTAGGGTTAGGGTTAGGGTTAGGGTTAGGGTTAGGGTTAGGGTTAGGGTTAGGGTTAGGGTTAGGGTTAGGGTTAGGGTTAGGGTTAGGGTTAGGGTTAGGGTTAGGGTTAGGGTTAGGGTTAGGGTTAGGGTTAGGGTTAGGGTTAGGGTTAGGGTTAGGGTTAGGGTTAGGGTTAGGGTTAGGGTTAGGGTTAGGGTTAGGGTTAGGGTTAGGGTTAGGGTTAGGGTTAGGGTTAGGGTTAGGGTTAGGGTTAGGGTTAGGGTTAGGGTTAGGGTTAGGGTTAGGGTTAGGGTTAGGGTTAGGGTTAGGGTTAGGGTTAGGGTTAGGGTTAGGGTTAGGGTTAGGGTTAGGGTTAGGGTTAGGGTTAGGGTTAGGGTTAGGGTTAGGGTTAGGGTTAGGGTTAGGGTTAGGGTTAGGGTTAGGGTTAGGGTTAGGGTTAGGGTTAGGGTTAGGGTTAGGGTTAGGGTTAGGGTTAGGGTTAGGGTTAGGGTTAGGGTTAGGGTTAGGGTTAGGGTTAGGGTTAGGGTTAGGGTTAGGGTTAGGGTTAGGGTTAGGGTTAGGGTTAGGGTTAGGGTTAGGGTTAGGGTTAGGGTTAGGGTTAGGGTTAGGGTTAGGGTTAGGGTTAGGGTTAGGGTTAGGGTTAGGGTTAGGGTTAGGGTTAGGGTTAGGGTTAGGGTTAGGGTTAGGGTTAGGGTTAGGGTTAGGGTTAGGGTTAGGGTTAGGGTTAGGGTTAGGGTTAGGGTTAGGGTTAGGGTTAGGGTTAGGGTTAGGGTTAGGGTTAGGGTTAGGGTTAGGGTTAGGGTTAGGGTTAGGGTTAGGGTTAGGGTTAGGGTTAGGGTTAGGGTTAGGGTTAGGGTTAGGGTTAGGGTTAGGGTTAGGGTTAGGGTTAGGGTTAGGGTTAGGGTTAGGGTTAGGGTTAGGGTTAGGGTTAGGGTTAGGGTTAGGGTTAGGGTTAGGGTTAGGGTTAGGGTTAGGGTTAGGGTTAGGGTTAGGGTTAGGGTTAGGGTTAGGGTTAGGGTTAGGGTTAGGGTTAGGGTTAGGGTTAGGGTTAGGGTTAGGGTTAGGGTTAGGGTTAGGGTTAGGGTTAGGGTTAGGGTTAGGGTTAGGGTTAGGGTTAGGGTTAGGGTTAGGGTTAGGGTTAGGGTTAGGGTTAGGGTTAGGGTTAGGGTTAGGGTTAGGGTTAGGGTTAGGGTTAGGGTTAGGGTTAGGGTTAGGGTTAGGGTTAGGGTTAGGGTTAGGGTTAGGGTTAGGGTTAGGGTTAGGGTTAGGGTTAGGGTTAGGGTTAGGGTTAGGGTTAGGGTTAGGGTTAGGGTTAGGGTTAGGGTTAGGGTTAGGGTTAGGGTTAGGGTTAGGGTTAGGGTTAGGGTTAGGGTTAGGGTTAGGGTTAGGGTTAGGGTTAGGGTTAGGGTTAGGGTTAGGGTTAGGGTTAGGGTTAGGGTTAGGGTTAGGGTTAGGGTTAGGGTTAGGGTTAGGGTTAGGGTTAGGGTTAGGGTTAGGGTTAGGGTTAGGGTTAGGGTTAGGGTTAGGGTTAGGGTTAGGGTTAGGGTTAGGGTTAGGGTTAGGGTTAGGGTTAGGGTTAGGGTTAGGGTTAGGGTTAGGGTTAGGGTTAGGGTTAGGGTTAGGGTTAGGGTTAGGGTTAGGGTTAGGGTTAGGGTTAGGGTTAGGGTTAGGGTTAGGGTTAGGGTTAGGGTTAGGGTTAGGGTTAGGGTTAGGGTTAGGGTTAGGGTTAGGGTTAGGGTTAGGGTTAGGGTTAGGGTTAGGGTTAGGGTTAGGGTTAGGGTTAGGGTTAGGGTTAGGGTTAGGGTTAGGGTTAGGGTTAGGGTTAGGGTTAGGGTTAGGGTTAGGGTTAGGGTTAGGGTTAGGGTTAGGGTTAGGGTTAGGGTTAGGGTTAGGGTTAGGGTTAGGGTTAGGGTTAGGGTTAGGGTTAGGGTTAGGGTTAGGGTTAGGGTTAGGGTTAGGGTTAGGGTTAGGGTTAGGGTTAGGGTTAGGGTTAGGGTTAGGGTTAGGGTTAGGGTTAGGGTTAGGGTTAGGGTTAGGGTTAGGGTTAGGGTTAGGGTTAGGGTTAGGGTTAGGGTTAGGGTTAGGGTTAGGGTTAGGGTTAGGGTTAGGGTTAGGGTTAGGGTTAGGGTTAGGGTTAGGGTTAGGGTTAGGGTTAGGGTTAGGGTTAGGGTTAGGGTTAGGGTTAGGGTTAGGGTTAGGGTTAGGGTTAGGGTTAGGGTTAGGGTTAGGGTTAGGGTTAGGGTTAGGGTTAGGGTTAGGGTTAGGGTTAGGGTTAGGGTTAGGGTTAGGGTTAGGGTTAGGGTTAGGGTTAGGGTTAGGGTTAGGGTTAGGGTTAGGGTTAGGGTTAGGGTTAGGGTTAGGGTTAGGGTTAGGGTTAGGGTTAGGGTTAGGGTTAGGGTTAGGGTTAGGGTTAGGGTTAGGGTTAGGGTTAGGGTTAGGGTTAGGGTTAGGGTTAGGGTTAGGGTTAGGGTTAGGGTTAGGGTTAGGGTTAGGGTTAGGGTTAGGGTTAGGGTTAGGGTTAGGGTTAGGGTTAGGGTTAGGGTTAGGGTTAGGGTTAGGGTTAGGGTTAGGGTTAGGGTTAGGGTTAGGGTTAGGGTTAGGGTTAGGGTTAGGGTTAGGGTTAGGGTTAGGGTTAGGGTTAGGGTTAGGGTTAGGGTTAGGGTTAGGGTTAGGGTTAGGGTTAGGGTTAGGGTTAGGGTTAGGGTTAGGGTTAGGGTTAGGGTTAGGGTTAGGGTTAGGGTTAGGGTTAGGGTTAGGGTTAGGGTTAGGGTTAGGGTTAGGGTTAGGGTTAGGGTTAGGGTTAGGGTTAGGGTTAGGGTTAGGGTTAGGGTTAGGGTTAGGGTTAGGGTTAGGGTTAGGGTTAGGGTTAGGGTTAGGGTTAGGGTTAGGGTTAGGGTTAGGGTTAGGGTTAGGGTTAGGGTTAGGGTTAGGGTTAGGGTTAGGGTTAGGGTTAGGGTTAGGGTTAGGGTTAGGGTTAGGGTTAGGGTTAGGGTTAGGGTTAGGGTTAGGGTTAGGGTTAGGGTTAGGGTTAGGGTTAGGGTTAGGGTTAGGGTTAGGGTTAGGGTTAGGGTTAGGGTTAGGGTTAGGGTTAGGGTTAGGGTTAGGGTTAGGGTTAGGGTTAGGGTTAGGGTTAGGGTTAGGGTTAGGGTTAGGGTTAGGGTTAGGGTTAGGGTTAGGGTTAGGGTTAGGGTTAGGGTTAGGGTTAGGGTTAGGGTTAGGGTTAGGGTTAGGGTTAGGGTTAGGGTTAGGGTTAGGGTTAGGGTTAGGGTTAGGGTTAGGGTTAGGGTTAGGGTTAGGGTTAGGGTTAGGGTTAGGGTTAGGGTTAGGGTTAGGGTTAGGGTTAGGGTTAGGGTTAGGGTTAGGGTTAGGGTTAGGGTTAGGGTTAGGGTTAGGGTTAGGGTTAGGGTTAGGGTTAGGGTTAGGGTTAGGGTTAGGGTTAGGGTTAGGGTTAGGGTTAGGGTTAGGGTTAGGGTTAGGGTTAGGGTTAGGGTTAGGGTTAGGGTTAGGGTTAGGGTTAGGGTTAGGGTTAGGGTTAGGGTTAGGGTTAGGGTTAGGGTTAGGGTTAGGGTTAGGGTTAGGGTTAGGGTTAGGGTTAGGGTTAGGGTTAGGGTTAGGGTTAGGGTTAGGGTTAGGGTTAGGGTTAGGGTTAGGGTTAGGGTTAGGGTTAGGGTTAGGGTTAGGGTTAGGGTTAGGGTTAGGGTTAGGGTTAGGGTTAGGGTTAGGGTTAGGGTTAGGGTTAGGGTTAGGGTTAGGGTTAGGGTTAGGGTTAGGGTTAGGGTTAGGGTTAGGGTTAGGGTTAGGGTTAGGGTTAGGGTTAGGGTTAGGGTTAGGGTTAGGGTTAGGGTTAGGGTTAGGGTTAGGGTTAGGGTTAGGGTTAGGGTTAGGGTTAGGGTTAGGGTTAGGGTTAGGGTTAGGGTTAGGGTTAGGGTTAGGGTTAGGGTTAGGGTTAGGGTTAGGGTTAGGGTTAGGGTTAGGGTTAGGGTTAGGGTTAGGGTTAGGGTTAGGGTTAGGGTTAGGGTTAGGGTTAGGGTTAGGGTTAGGGTTAGGGTTAGGGTTAGGGTTAGGGTTAGGGTTAGGGTTAGGGTTAGGGTTAGGGTTAGGGTTAGGGTTAGGGTTAGGGTTAGGGTTAGGGTTAGGGTTAGGGTTAGGGTTAGGGTTAGGGTTAGGGTTAGGGTTAGGGTTAGGGTTAGGGTTAGGGTTAGGGTTAGGGTTAGGGTTAGGGTTAGGGTTAGGGTTAGGGTTAGGGTTAGGGTTAGGGTTAGGGTTAGGGTTAGGGTTAGGGTTAGGGTTAGGGTTAGGGTTAGGGTTAGGGTTAGGGTTAGGGTTAGGGTTAGGGTTAGGGTTAGGGTTAGGGTTAGGGTTAGGGTTAGGGTTAGGGTTAGGGTTAGGGTTAGGGTTAGGGTTAGGGTTAGGGTTAGGGTTAGGGTTAGGGTTAGGGTTAGGGTTAGGGTTAGGGTTAGGGTTAGGGTTAGGGTTAGGGTTAGGGTTAGGGTTAGGGTTAGGGTTAGGGTTAGGGTTAGGGTTAGGGTTAGGGTTAGGGTTAGGGTTAGGGTTAGGGTTAGGGTTAGGGTTAGGGTTAGGGTTAGGGTTAGGGTTAGGGTTAGGGTTAGGGTTAGGGTTAGGGTTAGGGTTAGGGTTAGGGTTAGGGTTAGGGTTAGGGTTAGGGTTAGGGTTAGGGTTAGGGTTAGGGTTAGGGTTAGGGTTAGGGTTAGGGTTAGGGTTAGGGTTAGGGTTAGGGTTAGGGTTAGGGTTAGGGTTAGGGTTAGGGTTAGGGTTAGGGTTAGGGTTAGGGTTAGGGTTAGGGTTAGGGTTAGGGTTAGGGTTAGGGTTAGGGTTAGGGTTAGGGTTAGGGTTAGGGTTAGGGTTAGGGTTAGGGTTAGGGTTAGGGTTAGGGTTAGGGTTAGGGTTAGGGTTAGGGTTAGGGTTAGGGTTAGGGTTAGGGTTAGGGTTAGGGTTAGGGTTAGGGTTAGGGTTAGGGTTAGGGTTAGGGTTAGGGTTAGGGTTAGGGTTAGGGTTAGGGTTAGGGTTAGGGTTAGGGTTAGGGTTAGGGTTAGGGTTAGGGTTAGGGTTAGGGTTAGGGTTAGGGTTAGGGTTAGGGTTAGGGTTAGGGTTAGGGTTAGGGTTAGGGTTAGGGTTAGGGTTAGGGTTAGGGTTAGGGTTAGGGTTAGGGTTAGGGTTAGGGTTAGGGTTAGGGTTAGGGTTAGGGTTAGGGTTAGGGTTAGGGTTAGGGTTAGGGTTAGGGTTAGGGTTAGGGTTAGGGTTAGGGTTAGGGTTAGGGTTAGGGTTAGGGTTAGGGTTAGGGTTAGGGTTAGGGTTAGGGTTAGGGTTAGGGTTAGGGTTAGGGTTAGGGTTAGGGTTAGGGTTAGGGTTAGGGTTAGGGTTAGGGTTAGGGTTAGGGTTAGGGTTAGGGTTAGGGTTAGGGTTAGGGTTAGGGTTAGGGTTAGGGTTAGGGTTAGGGTTAGGGTTAGGGTTAGGGTTAGGGTTAGGGTTAGGGTTAGGGTTAGGGTTAGGGTTAGGGTTAGGGTTAGGGTTAGGGTTAGGGTTAGGGTTAGGGTTAGGGTTAGGGTTAGGGTTAGGGTTAGGGTTAGGGTTAGGGTTAGGGTTAGGGTTAGGGTTAGGGTTAGGGTTAGGGTTAGGGTTAGGGTTAGGGTTAGGGTTAGGGTTAGGGTTAGGGTTAGGGTTAGGGTTAGGGTTAGGGTTAGGGTTAGGGTTAGGGTTAGGGTTAGGGTTAGGGTTAGGGTTAGGGTTAGGGTTAGGGTTAGGGTTAGGGTTAGGGTTAGGGTTAGGGTTAGGGTTAGGGTTAGGGTTAGGGTTAGGGTTAGGGTTAGGGTTAGGGTTAGGGTTAGGGTTAGGGTTAGGGTTAGGGTTAGGGTTAGGGTTAGGGTTAGGGTTAGGGTTAGGGTTAGGGTTAGGGTTAGGGTTAGGGTTAGGGTTAGGGTTAGGGTTAGGGTTAGGGTTAGGGTTAGGGTTAGGGTTAGGGTTAGGGTTAGGGTTAGGGTTAGGGTTAGGGTTAGGGTTAGGGTTAGGGTTAGGGTTAGGGTTAGGGTTAGGGTTAGGGTTAGGGTTAGGGTTAGGGTTAGGGTTAGGGTTAGGGTTAGGGTTAGGGTTAGGGTTAGGGTTAGGGTTAGGGTTAGGGTTAGGGTTAGGGTTAGGGTTAGGGTTAGGGTTAGGGTTAGGGTTAGGGTTAGGGTTAGGGTTAGGGTTAGGGTTAGGGTTAGGGTTAGGGTTAGGGTTAGGGTTAGGGTTAGGGTTAGGGTTAGGGTTAGGGTTAGGGTTAGGGTTAGGGTTAGGGTTAGGGTTAGGGTTAGGGTTAGGGTTAGGGTTAGGGTTAGGGTTAGGGTTAGGGTTAGGGTTAGGGTTAGGGTTAGGGTTAGGGTTAGGGTTAGGGTTAGGGTTAGGGTTAGGGTTAGGGTTAGGGTTAGGGTTAGGGTTAGGGTTAGGGTTAGGGTTAGGGTTAGGGTTAGGGTTAGGGTTAGGGTTAGGGTTAGGGTTAGGGTTAGGGTTAGGGTTAGGGTTAGGGTTAGGGTTAGGGTTAGGGTTAGGGTTAGGGTTAGGGTTAGGGTTAGGGTTAGGGTTAGGGTTAGGGTTAGGGTTAGGGTTAGGGTTAGGGTTAGGGTTAGGGTTAGGGTTAGGGTTAGGGTTAGGGTTAGGGTTAGGGTTAGGGTTAGGGTTAGGGTTAGGGTTAGGGTTAGGGTTAGGGTTAGGGTTAGGGTTAGGGTTAGGGTTAGGGTTAGGGTTAGGGTTAGGGTTAGGGTTAGGGTTAGGGTTAGGGTTAGGGTTAGGGTTAGGGTTAGGGTTAGGGTTAGGGTTAGGGTTAGGGTTAGGGTTAGGGTTAGGGTTAGGGTTAGGGTTAGGGTTAGGGTTAGGGTTAGGGTTAGGGTTAGGGTTAGGGTTAGGGTTAGGGTTAGGGTTAGGGTTAGGGTTAGGGTTAGGGTTAGGGTTAGGGTTAGGGTTAGGGTTAGGGTTAGGGTTAGGGTTAGGGTTAGGGTTAGGGTTAGGGTTAGGGTTAGGGTTAGGGTTAGGGTTAGGGTTAGGGTTAGGGTTAGGGTTAGGGTTAGGGTTAGGGTTAGGGTTAGGGTTAGGGTTAGGGTTAGGGTTAGGGTTAGGGTTAGGGTTAGGGTTAGGGTTAGGGTTAGGGTTAGGGTTAGGGTTAGGGTTAGGGTTAGGGTTAGGGTTAGGGTTAGGGTTAGGGTTAGGGTTAGGGTTAGGGTTAGGGTTAGGGTTAGGGTTAGGGTTAGGGTTAGGGTTAGGGTTAGGGTTAGGGTTAGGGTTAGGGTTAGGGTTAGGGTTAGGGTTAGGGTTAGGGTTAGGGTTAGGGTTAGGGTTAGGGTTAGGGTTAGGGTTAGGGTTAGGGTTAGGGTTAGGGTTAGGGTTAGGGTTAGGGTTAGGGTTAGGGTTAGGGTTAGGGTTAGGGTTAGGGTTAGGGTTAGGGTTAGGGTTAGGGTTAGGGTTAGGGTTAGGGTTAGGGTTAGGGTTAGGGTTAGGGTTAGGGTTAGGGTTAGGGTTAGGGTTAGGGTTAGGGTTAGGGTTAGGGTTAGGGTTAGGGTTAGGGTTAGGGTTAGGGTTAGGGTTAGGGTTAGGGTTAGGGTTAGGGTTAGGGTTAGGGTTAGGGTTAGGGTTAGGGTTAGGGTTAGGGTTAGGGTTAGGGTTAGGGTTAGGGTTAGGGTTAGGGTTAGGGTTAGGGTTAGGGTTAGGGTTAGGGTTAGGGTTAGGGTTAGGGTTAGGGTTAGGGTTAGGGTTAGGGTTAGGGTTAGGGTTAGGGTTAGGGTTAGGGTTAGGGTTAGGGTTAGGGTTAGGGTTAGGGTTAGGGTTAGGGTTAGGGTTAGGGTTAGGGTTAGGGTTAGGGTTAGGGTTAGGGTTAGGGTTAGGGTTAGGGTTAGGGTTAGGGTTAGGGTTAGGGTTAGGGTTAGGGTTAGGGTTAGGGTTAGGGTTAGGGTTAGGGTTAGGGTTAGGGTTAGGGTTAGGGTTAGGGTTAGGGTTAGGGTTAGGGTTAGGGTTAGGGTTAGGGTTAGGGTTAGGGTTAGGGTTAGGGTTAGGGTTAGGGTTAGGGTTAGGGTTAGGGTTAGGGTTAGGGTTAGGGTTAGGGTTAGGGTTAGGGTTAGGGTTAGGGTTAGGGTTAGGGTTAGGGTTAGGGTTAGGGTTAGGGTTAGGGTTAGGGTTAGGGTTAGGGTTAGGGTTAGGGTTAGGGTTAGGGTTAGGGTTAGGGTTAGGGTTAGGGTTAGGGTTAGGGTTAGGGTTAGGGTTAGGGTTAGGGTTAGGGTTAGGGTTAGGGTTAGGGTTAGGGTTAGGGTTAGGGTTAGGGTTAGGGTTAGGGTTAGGGTTAGGGTTAGGGTTAGGGTTAGGGTTAGGGTTAGGGTTAGGGTTAGGGTTAGGGTTAGGGTTAGGGTTAGGGTTAGGGTTAGGGTTAGGGTTAGGGTTAGGGTTAGGGTTAGGGTTAGGGTTAGGGTTAGGGTTAGGGTTAGGGTTAGGGTTAGGGTTAGGGTTAGGGTTAGGGTTAGGGTTAGGGTTAGGGTTAGGGTTAGGGTTAGGGTTAGGGTTAGGGTTAGGGTTAGGGTTAGGGTTAGGGTTAGGGTTAGGGTTAGGGTTAGGGTTAGGGTTAGGGTTAGGGTTAGGGTTAGGGTTAGGGTTAGGGTTAGGGTTAGGGTTAGGGTTAGGGTTAGGGTTAGGGTTAGGGTTAGGGTTAGGGTTAGGGTTAGGGTTAGGGTTAGGGTTAGGGTTAGGGTTAGGGTTAGGGTTAGGGTTAGGGTTAGGGTTAGGGTTAGGGTTAGGGTTAGGGTTAGGGTTAGGGTTAGGGTTAGGGTTAGGGTTAGGGTTAGGGTTAGGGTTAGGGTTAGGGTTAGGGTTAGGGTTAGGGTTAGGGTTAGGGTTAGGGTTAGGGTTAGGGTTAGGGTTAGGGTTAGGGTTAGGGTTAGGGTTAGGGTTAGGGTTAGGGTTAGGGTTAGGGTTAGGGTTAGGGTTAGGGTTAGGGTTAGGGTTAGGGTTAGGGTTAGGGTTAGGGTTAGGGTTAGGGTTAGGGTTAGGGTTAGGGTTAGGGTTAGGGTTAGGGTTAGGGTTAGGGTTAGGGTTAGGGTTAGGGTTAGGGTTAGGGTTAGGGTTAGGGTTAGGGTTAGGGTTAGGGTTAGGGTTAGGGTTAGGGTTAGGGTTAGGGTTAGGGTTAGGGTTAGGGTTAGGGTTAGGGTTAGGGTTAGGGTTAGGGTTAGGGTTAGGGTTAGGGTTAGGGTTAGGGTTAGGGTTAGGGTTAGGGTTAGGGTTAGGGTTAGGGTTAGGGTTAGGGTTAGGGTTAGGGTTAGGGTTAGGGTTAGGGTTAGGGTTAGGGTTAGGGTTAGGGTTAGGGTTAGGGTTAGGGTTAGGGTTAGGGTTAGGGTTAGGGTTAGGGTTAGGGTTAGGGTTAGGGTTAGGGTTAGGGTTAGGGTTAGGGTTAGGGTTAGGGTTAGGGTTAGGGTTAGGGTTAGGGTTAGGGTTAGGGTTAGGGTTAGGGTTAGGGTTAGGGTTAGGGTTAGGGTTAGGGTTAGGGTTAGGGTTAGGGTTAGGGTTAGGGTTAGGGTTAGGGTTAGGGTTAGGGTTAGGGTTAGGGTTAGGGTTAGGGTTAGGGTTAGGGTTAGGGTTAGGGTTAGGGTTAGGGTTAGGGTTAGGGTTAGGGTTAGGGTTAGGGTTAGGGTTAGGGTTAGGGTTAGGGTTAGGGTTAGGGTTAGGGTTAGGGTTAGGGTTAGGGTTAGGGTTAGGGTTAGGGTTAGGGTTAGGGTTAGGGTTAGGGTTAGGGTTAGGGTTAGGGTTAGGGTTAGGGTTAGGGTTAGGGTTAGGGTTAGGGTTAGGGTTAGGGTTAGGGTTAGGGTTAGGGTTAGGGTTAGGGTTAGGGTTAGGGTTAGGGTTAGGGTTAGGGTTAGGGTTAGGGTTAGGGTTAGGGTTAGGGTTAGGGTTAGGGTTAGGGTTAGGGTTAGGGTTAGGGTTAGGGTTAGGGTTAGGGTTAGGGTTAGGGTTAGGGTTAGGGTTAGGGTTAGGGTTAGGGTTAGGGTTAGGGTTAGGGTTAGGGTTAGGGTTAGGGTTAGGGTTAGGGTTAGGGTTAGGGTTAGGGTTAGGGTTAGGGTTAGGGTTAGGGTTAGGGTTAGGGTTAGGGTTAGGGTTAGGGTTAGGGTTAGGGTTAGGGTTAGGGTTAGGGTTAGGGTTAGGGTTAGGGTTAGGGTTAGGGTTAGGGTTAGGGTTAGGGTTAGGGTTAGGGTTAGGGTTAGGGTTAGGGTTAGGGTTAGGGTTAGGGTTAGGGTTAGGGTTAGGGTTAGGGTTAGGGTTAGGGTTAGGGTTAGGGTTAGGGTTAGGGTTAGGGTTAGGGTTAGGGTTAGGGTTAGGGTTAGGGTTAGGGTTAGGGTTAGGGTTAGGGTTAGGGTTAGGGTTAGGGTTAGGGTTAGGGTTAGGGTTAGGGTTAGGGTTAGGGTTAGGGTTAGGGTTAGGGTTAGGGTTAGGGTTAGGGTTAGGGTTAGGGTTAGGGTTAGGGTTAGGGTTAGGGTTAGGGTTAGGGTTAGGGTTAGGGTTAGGGTTAGGGTTAGGGTTAGGGTTAGGGTTAGGGTTAGGGTTAGGGTTAGGGTTAGGGTTAGGGTTAGGGTTAGGGTTAGGGTTAGGGTTAGGGTTAGGGTTAGGGTTAGGGTTAGGGTTAGGGTTAGGGTTAGGGTTAGGGTTAGGGTTAGGGTTAGGGTTAGGGTTAGGGTTAGGGTTAGGGTTAGGGTTAGGGTTAGGGTTAGGGTTAGGGTTAGGGTTAGGGTTAGGGTTAGGGTTAGGGTTAGGGTTAGGGTTAGGGTTAGGGTTAGGGTTAGGGTTAGGGTTAGGGTTAGGGTTAGGGTTAGGGTTAGGGTTAGGGTTAGGGTTAGGGTTAGGGTTAGGGTTAGGGTTAGGGTTAGGGTTAGGGTTAGGGTTAGGGTTAGGGTTAGGGTTAGGGTTAGGGTTAGGGTTAGGGTTAGGGTTAGGGTTAGGGTTAGGGTTAGGGTTAGGGTTAGGGTTAGGGTTAGGGTTAGGGTTAGGGTTAGGGTTAGGGTTAGGGTTAGGGTTAGGGTTAGGGTTAGGGTTAGGGTTAGGGTTAGGGTTAGGGTTAGGGTTAGGGTTAGGGTTAGGGTTAGGGTTAGGGTTAGGGTTAGGGTTAGGGTTAGGGTTAGGGTTAGGGTTAGGGTTAGGGTTAGGGTTAGGGTTAGGGTTAGGGTTAGGGTTAGGGTTAGGGTTAGGGTTAGGGTTAGGGTTAGGGTTAGGGTTAGGGTTAGGGTTAGGGTTAGGGTTAGGGTTAGGGTTAGGGTTAGGGTTAGGGTTAGGGTTAGGGTTAGGGTTAGGGTTAGGGTTAGGGTTAGGGTTAGGGTTAGGGTTAGGGTTAGGGTTAGGGTTAGGGTTAGGGTTAGGGTTAGGGTTAGGGTTAGGGTTAGGGTTAGGGTTAGGGTTAGGGTTAGGGTTAGGGTTAGGGTTAGGGTTAGGGTTAGGGTTAGGGTTAGGGTTAGGGTTAGGGTTAGGGTTAGGGTTAGGGTTAGGGTTAGGGTTAGGGTTAGGGTTAGGGTTAGGGTTAGGGTTAGGGTTAGGGTTAGGGTTAGGGTTAGGGTTAGGGTTAGGGTTAGGGTTAGGGTTAGGGTTAGGGTTAGGGTTAGGGTTAGGGTTAGGGTTAGGGTTAGGGTTAGGGTTAGGGTTAGGGTTAGGGTTAGGGTTAGGGTTAGGGTTAGGGTTAGGGTTAGGGTTAGGGTTAGGGTTAGGGTTAGGGTTAGGGTTAGGGTTAGGGTTAGGGTTAGGGTTAGGGTTAGGGTTAGGGTTAGGGTTAGGGTTAGGGTTAGGGTTAGGGTTAGGGTTAGGGTTAGGGTTAGGGTTAGGGTTAGGGTTAGGGTTAGGGTTAGGGTTAGGGTTAGGGTTAGGGTTAGGGTTAGGGTTAGGGTTAGGGTTAGGGTTAGGGTTAGGGTTAGGGTTAGGGTTAGGGTTAGGGTTAGGGTTAGGGTTAGGGTTAGGGTTAGGGTTAGGGTTAGGGTTAGGGTTAGGGTTAGGGTTAGGGTTAGGGTTAGGGTTAGGGTTAGGGTTAGGGTTAGGGTTAGGGTTAGGGTTAGGGTTAGGGTTAGGGTTAGGGTTAGGGTTAGGGTTAGGGTTAGGGTTAGGGTTAGGGTTAGGGTTAGGGTTAGGGTTAGGGTTAGGGTTAGGGTTAGGGTTAGGGTTAGGGTTAGGGTTAGGGTTAGGGTTAGGGTTAGGGTTAGGGTTAGGGTTAGGGTTAGGGTTAGGGTTAGGGTTAGGGTTAGGGTTAGGGTTAGGGTTAGGGTTAGGGTTAGGGTTAGGGTTAGGGTTAGGGTTAGGGTTAGGGTTAGGGTTAGGGTTAGGGTTAGGGTTAGGGTTAGGGTTAGGGTTAGGGTTAGGGTTAGGGTTAGGGTTAGGGTTAGGGTTAGGGTTAGGGTTAGGGTTAGGGTTAGGGTTAGGGTTAGGGTTAGGGTTAGGGTTAGGGTTAGGGTTAGGGTTAGGGTTAGGGTTAGGGTTAGGGTTAGGGTTAGGGTTAGGGTTAGGGTTAGGGTTAGGGTTAGGGTTAGGGTTAGGGTTAGGGTTAGGGTTAGGGTTAGGGTTAGGGTTAGGGTTAGGGTTAGGGTTAGGGTTAGGGTTAGGGTTAGGGTTAGGGTTAGGGTTAGGGTTAGGGTTAGGGTTAGGGTTAGGGTTAGGGTTAGGGTTAGGGTTAGGGTTAGGGTTAGGGTTAGGGTTAGGGTTAGGGTTAGGGTTAGGGTTAGGGTTAGGGTTAGGGTTAGGGTTAGGGTTAGGGTTAGGGTTAGGGTTAGGGTTAGGGTTAGGGTTAGGGTTAGGGTTAGGGTTAGGGTTAGGGTTAGGGTTAGGGTTAGGGTTAGGGTTAGGGTTAGGGTTAGGGTTAGGGTTAGGGTTAGGGTTAGGGTTAGGGTTAGGGTTAGGGTTAGGGTTAGGGTTAGGGTTAGGGTTAGGGTTAGGGTTAGGGTTAGGGTTAGGGTTAGGGTTAGGGTTAGGGTTAGGGTTAGGGTTAGGGTTAGGGTTAGGGTTAGGGTTAGGGTTAGGGTTAGGGTTAGGGTTAGGGTTAGGGTTAGGGTTAGGGTTAGGGTTAGGGTTAGGGTTAGGGTTAGGGTTAGGGTTAGGGTTAGGGTTAGGGTTAGGGTTAGGGTTAGGGTTAGGGTTAGGGTTAGGGTTAGGGTTAGGGTTAGGGTTAGGGTTAGGGTTAGGGTTAGGGTTAGGGTTAGGGTTAGGGTTAGGGTTAGGGTTAGGGTTAGGGTTAGGGTTAGGGTTAGGGTTAGGGTTAGGGTTAGGGTTAGGGTTAGGGTTAGGGTTAGGGTTAGGGTTAGGGTTAGGGTTAGGGTTAGGGTTAGGGTTAGGGTTAGGGTTAGGGTTAGGGTTAGGGTTAGGGTTAGGGTTAGGGTTAGGGTTAGGGTTAGGGTTAGGGTTAGGGTTAGGGTTAGGGTTAGGGTTAGGGTTAGGGTTAGGGTTAGGGTTAGGGTTAGGGTTAGGGTTAGGGTTAGGGTTAGGGTTAGGGTTAGGGTTAGGGTTAGGGTTAGGGTTAGGGTTAGGGTTAGGGTTAGGGTTAGGGTTAGGGTTAGGGTTAGGGTTAGGGTTAGGGTTAGGGTTAGGGTTAGGGTTAGGGTTAGGGTTAGGGTTAGGGTTAGGGTTAGGGTTAGGGTTAGGGTTAGGGTTAGGGTTAGGGTTAGGGTTAGGGTTAGGGTTAGGGTTAGGGTTAGGGTTAGGGTTAGGGTTAGGGTTAGGGTTAGGGTTAGGGTTAGGGTTAGGGTTAGGGTTAGGGTTAGGGTTAGGGTTAGGGTTAGGGTTAGGGTTAGGGTTAGGGTTAGGGTTAGGGTTAGGGTTAGGGTTAGGGTTAGGGTTAGGGTTAGGGTTAGGGTTAGGGTTAGGGTTAGGGTTAGGGTTAGGGTTAGGGTTAGGGTTAGGGTTAGGGTTAGGGTTAGGGTTAGGGTTAGGGTTAGGGTTAGGGTTAGGGTTAGGGTTAGGGTTAGGGTTAGGGTTAGGGTTAGGGTTAGGGTTAGGGTTAGGGTTAGGGTTAGGGTTAGGGTTAGGGTTAGGGTTAGGGTTAGGGTTAGGGTTAGGGTTAGGGTTAGGGTTAGGGTTAGGGTTAGGGTTAGGGTTAGGGTTAGGGTTAGGGTTAGGGTTAGGGTTAGGGTTAGGGTTAGGGTTAGGGTTAGGGTTAGGGTTAGGGTTAGGGTTAGGGTTAGGGTTAGGGTTAGGGTTAGGGTTAGGGTTAGGGTTAGGGTTAGGGTTAGGGTTAGGGTTAGGGTTAGGGTTAGGGTTAGGGTTAGGGTTAGGGTTAGGGTTAGGGTTAGGGTTAGGGTTAGGGTTAGGGTTAGGGTTAGGGTTAGGGTTAGGGTTAGGGTTAGGGTTAGGGTTAGGGTTAGGGTTAGGGTTAGGGTTAGGGTTAGGGTTAGGGTTAGGGTTAGGGTTAGGGTTAGGGTTAGGGTTAGGGTTAGGGTTAGGGTTAGGGTTAGGGTTAGGGTTAGGGTTAGGGTTAGGGTTAGGGTTAGGGTTAGGGTTAGGGTTAGGGTTAGGGTTAGGGTTAGGGTTAGGGTTAGGGTTAGGGTTAGGGTTAGGGTTAGGGTTAGGGTTAGGGTTAGGGTTAGGGTTAGGGTTAGGGTTAGGGTTAGGGTTAGGGTTAGGGTTAGGGTTAGGGTTAGGGTTAGGGTTAGGGTTAGGGTTAGGGTTAGGGTTAGGGTTAGGGTTAGGGTTAGGGTTAGGGTTAGGGTTAGGGTTAGGGTTAGGGTTAGGGTTAGGGTTAGGGTTAGGGTTAGGGTTAGGGTTAGGGTTAGGGTTAGGGTTAGGGTTAGGGTTAGGGTTAGGGTTAGGGTTAGGGTTAGGGTTAGGGTTAGGGTTAGGGTTAGGGTTAGGGTTAGGGTTAGGGTTAGGGTTAGGGTTAGGGTTAGGGTTAGGGTTAGGGTTAGGGTTAGGGTTAGGGTTAGGGTTAGGGTTAGGGTTAGGGTTAGGGTTAGGGTTAGGGTTAGGGTTAGGGTTAGGGTTAGGGTTAGGGTTAGGGTTAGGGTTAGGGTTAGGGTTAGGGTTAGGGTTAGGGTTAGGGTTAGGGTTAGGGTTAGGGTTAGGGTTAGGGTTAGGGTTAGGGTTAGGGTTAGGGTTAGGGTTAGGGTTAGGGTTAGGGTTAGGGTTAGGGTTAGGGTTAGGGTTAGGGTTAGGGTTAGGGTTAGGGTTAGGGTTAGGGTTAGGGTTAGGGTTAGGGTTAGGGTTAGGGTTAGGGTTAGGGTTAGGGTTAGGGTTAGGGTTAGGGTTAGGGTTAGGGTTAGGGTTAGGGTTAGGGTTAGGGTTAGGGTTAGGGTTAGGGTTAGGGTTAGGGTTAGGGTTAGGGTTAGGGTTAGGGTTAGGGTTAGGGTTAGGGTTAGGGTTAGGGTTAGGGTTAGGGTTAGGGTTAGGGTTAGGGTTAGGGTTAGGGTTAGGGTTAGGGTTAGGGTTAGGGTTAGGGTTAGGGTTAGGGTTAGGGTTAGGGTTAGGGTTAGGGTTAGGGTTAGGGTTAGGGTTAGGGTTAGGGTTAGGGTTAGGGTTAGGGTTAGGGTTAGGGTTAGGGTTAGGGTTAGGGTTAGGGTTAGGGTTAGGGTTAGGGTTAGGGTTAGGGTTAGGGTTAGGGTTAGGGTTAGGGTTAGGGTTAGGGTTAGGGTTAGGGTTAGGGTTAGGGTTAGGGTTAGGGTTAGGGTTAGGGTTAGGGTTAGGGTTAGGGTTAGGGTTAGGGTTAGGGTTAGGGTTAGGGTTAGGGTTAGGGTTAGGGTTAGGGTTAGGGTTAGGGTTAGGGTTAGGGTTAGGGTTAGGGTTAGGGTTAGGGTTAGGGTTAGGGTTAGGGTTAGGGTTAGGGTTAGGGTTAGGGTTAGGGTTAGGGTTAGGGTTAGGGTTAGGGTTAGGGTTAGGGTTAGGGTTAGGGTTAGGGTTAGGGTTAGGGTTAGGGTTAGGGTTAGGGTTAGGGTTAGGGTTAGGGTTAGGGTTAGGGTTAGGGTTAGGGTTAGGGTTAGGGTTAGGGTTAGGGTTAGGGTTAGGGTTAGGGTTAGGGTTAGGGTTAGGGTTAGGGTTAGGGTTAGGGTTAGGGTTAGGGTTAGGGTTAGGGTTAGGGTTAGGGTTAGGGTTAGGGTTAGGGTTAGGGTTAGGGTTAGGGTTAGGGTTAGGGTTAGGGTTAGGGTTAGGGTTAGGGTTAGGGTTAGGGTTAGGGTTAGGGTTAGGGTTAGGGTTAGGGTTAGGGTTAGGGTTAGGGTTAGGGTTAGGGTTAGGGTTAGGGTTAGGGTTAGGGTTAGGGTTAGGGTTAGGGTTAGGGTTAGGGTTAGGGTTAGGGTTAGGGTTAGGGTTAGGGTTAGGGTTAGGGTTAGGGTTAGGGTTAGGGTTAGGGTTAGGGTTAGGGTTAGGGTTAGGGTTAGGGTTAGGGTTAGGGTTAGGGTTAGGGTTAGGGTTAGGGTTAGGGTTAGGGTTAGGGTTAGGGTTAGGGTTAGGGTTAGGGTTAGGGTTAGGGTTAGGGTTAGGGTTAGGGTTAGGGTTAGGGTTAGGGTTAGGGTTAGGGTTAGGGTTAGGGTTAGGGTTAGGGTTAGGGTTAGGGTTAGGGTTAGGGTTAGGGTTAGGGTTAGGGTTAGGGTTAGGGTTAGGGTTAGGGTTAGGGTTAGGGTTAGGGTTAGGGTTAGGGTTAGGGTTAGGGTTAGGGTTAGGGTTAGGGTTAGGGTTAGGGTTAGGGTTAGGGTTAGGGTTAGGGTTAGGGTTAGGGTTAGGGTTAGGGTTAGGGTTAGGGTTAGGGTTAGGGTTAGGGTTAGGGTTAGGGTTAGGGTTAGGGTTAGGGTTAGGGTTAGGGTTAGGGTTAGGGTTAGGGTTAGGGTTAGGGTTAGGGTTAGGGTTAGGGTTAGGGTTAGGGTTAGGGTTAGGGTTAGGGTTAGGGTTAGGGTTAGGGTTAGGGTTAGGGTTAGGGTTAGGGTTAGGGTTAGGGTTAGGGTTAGGGTTAGGGTTAGGGTTAGGGTTAGGGTTAGGGTTAGGGTTAGGGTTAGGGTTAGGGTTAGGGTTAGGGTTAGGGTTAGGGTTAGGGTTAGGGTTAGGGTTAGGGTTAGGGTTAGGGTTAGGGTTAGGGTTAGGGTTAGGGTTAGGGTTAGGGTTAGGGTTAGGGTTAGGGTTAGGGTTAGGGTTAGGGTTAGGGTTAGGGTTAGGGTTAGGGTTAGGGTTAGGGTTAGGGTTAGGGTTAGGGTTAGGGTTAGGGTTAGGGTTAGGGTTAGGGTTAGGGTTAGGGTTAGGGTTAGGGTTAGGGTTAGGGTTAGGGTTAGGGTTAGGGTTAGGGTTAGGGTTAGGGTTAGGGTTAGGGTTAGGGTTAGGGTTAGGGTTAGGGTTAGGGTTAGGGTTAGGGTTAGGGTTAGGGTTAGGGTTAGGGTTAGGGTTAGGGTTAGGGTTAGGGTTAGGGTTAGGGTTAGGGTTAGGGTTAGGGTTAGGGTTAGGGTTAGGGTTAGGGTTAGGGTTAGGGTTAGGGTTAGGGTTAGGGTTAGGGTTAGGGTTAGGGTTAGGGTTAGGGTTAGGGTTAGGGTTAGGGTTAGGGTTAGGGTTAGGGTTAGGGTTAGGGTTAGGGTTAGGGTTAGGGTTAGGGTTAGGGTTAGGGTTAGGGTTAGGGTTAGGGTTAGGGTTAGGGTTAGGGTTAGGGTTAGGGTTAGGGTTAGGGTTAGGGTTAGGGTTAGGGTTAGGGTTAGGGTTAGGGTTAGGGTTAGGGTTAGGGTTAGGGTTAGGGTTAGGGTTAGGGTTAGGGTTAGGGTTAGGGTTAGGGTTAGGGTTAGGGTTAGGGTTAGGGTTAGGGTTAGGGTTAGGGTTAGGGTTAGGGTTAGGGTTAGGGTTAGGGTTAGGGTTAGGGTTAGGGTTAGGGTTAGGGTTAGGGTTAGGGTTAGGGTTAGGGTTAGGGTTAGGGTTAGGGTTAGGGTTAGGGTTAGGGTTAGGGTTAGGGTTAGGGTTAGGGTTAGGGTTAGGGTTAGGGTTAGGGTTAGGGTTAGGGTTAGGGTTAGGGTTAGGGTTAGGGTTAGGGTTAGGGTTAGGGTTAGGGTTAGGGTTAGGGTTAGGGTTAGGGTTAGGGTTAGGGTTAGGGTTAGGGTTAGGGTTAGGGTTAGGGTTAGGGTTAGGGTTAGGGTTAGGGTTAGGGTTAGGGTTAGGGTTAGGGTTAGGGTTAGGGTTAGGGTTAGGGTTAGGGTTAGGGTTAGGGTTAGGGTTAGGGTTAGGGTTAGGGTTAGGGTTAGGGTTAGGGTTAGGGTTAGGGTTAGGGTTAGGGTTAGGGTTAGGGTTAGGGTTAGGGTTAGGGTTAGGGTTAGGGTTAGGGTTAGGGTTAGGGTTAGGGTTAGGGTTAGGGTTAGGGTTAGGGTTAGGGTTAGGGTTAGGGTTAGGGTTAGGGTTAGGGTTAGGGTTAGGGTTAGGGTTAGGGTTAGGGTTAGGGTTAGGGTTAGGGTTAGGGTTAGGGTTAGGGTTAGGGTTAGGGTTAGGGTTAGGGTTAGGGTTAGGGTTAGGGTTAGGGTTAGGGTTAGGGTTAGGGTTAGGGTTAGGGTTAGGGTTAGGGTTAGGGTTAGGGTTAGGGTTAGGGTTAGGGTTAGGGTTAGGGTTAGGGTTAGGGTTAGGGTTAGGGTTAGGGTTAGGGTTAGGGTTAGGGTTAGGGTTAGGGTTAGGGTTAGGGTTAGGGTTAGGGTTAGGGTTAGGGTTAGGGTTAGGGTTAGGGTTAGGGTTAGGGTTAGGGTTAGGGTTAGGGTTAGGGTTAGGGTTAGGGTTAGGGTTAGGGTTAGGGTTAGGGTTAGGGTTAGGGTTAGGGTTAGGGTTAGGGTTAGGGTTAGGGTTAGGGTTAGGGTTAGGGTTAGGGTTAGGGTTAGGGTTAGGGTTAGGGTTAGGGTTAGGGTTAGGGTTAGGGTTAGGGTTAGGGTTAGGGTTAGGGTTAGGGTTAGGGTTAGGGTTAGGGTTAGGGTTAGGGTTAGGGTTAGGGTTAGGGTTAGGGTTAGGGTTAGGGTTAGGGTTAGGGTTAGGGTTAGGGTTAGGGTTAGGGTTAGGGTTAGGGTTAGGGTTAGGGTTAGGGTTAGGGTTAGGGTTAGGGTTAGGGTTAGGGTTAGGGTTAGGGTTAGGGTTAGGGTTAGGGTTAGGGTTAGGGTTAGGGTTAGGGTTAGGGTTAGGGTTAGGGTTAGGGTTAGGGTTAGGGTTAGGGTTAGGGTTAGGGTTAGGGTTAGGGTTAGGGTTAGGGTTAGGGTTAGGGTTAGGGTTAGGGTTAGGGTTAGGGTTAGGGTTAGGGTTAGGGTTAGGGTTAGGGTTAGGGTTAGGGTTAGGGTTAGGGTTAGGGTTAGGGTTAGGGTTAGGGTTAGGGTTAGGGTTAGGGTTAGGGTTAGGGTTAGGGTTAGGGTTAGGGTTAGGGTTAGGGTTAGGGTTAGGGTTAGGGTTAGGGTTAGGGTTAGGGTTAGGGTTAGGGTTAGGGTTAGGGTTAGGGTTAGGGTTAGGGTTAGGGTTAGGGTTAGGGTTAGGGTTAGGGTTAGGGTTAGGGTTAGGGTTAGGGTTAGGGTTAGGGTTAGGGTTAGGGTTAGGGTTAGGGTTAGGGTTAGGGTTAGGGTTAGGGTTAGGGTTAGGGTTAGGGTTAGGGTTAGGGTTAGGGTTAGGGTTAGGGTTAGGGTTAGGGTTAGGGTTAGGGTTAGGGTTAGGGTTAGGGTTAGGGTTAGGGTTAGGGTTAGGGTTAGGGTTAGGGTTAGGGTTAGGGTTAGGGTTAGGGTTAGGGTTAGGGTTAGGGTTAGGGTTAGGGTTAGGGTTAGGGTTAGGGTTAGGGTTAGGGTTAGGGTTAGGGTTAGGGTTAGGGTTAGGGTTAGGGTTAGGGTTAGGGTTAGGGTTAGGGTTAGGGTTAGGGTTAGGGTTAGGGTTAGGGTTAGGGTTAGGGTTAGGGTTAGGGTTAGGGTTAGGGTTAGGGTTAGGGTTAGGGTTAGGGTTAGGGTTAGGGTTAGGGTTAGGGTTAGGGTTAGGGTTAGGGTTAGGGTTAGGGTTAGGGTTAGGGTTAGGGTTAGGGTTAGGGTTAGGGTTAGGGTTAGGGTTAGGGTTAGGGTTAGGGTTAGGGTTAGGGTTAGGGTTAGGGTTAGGGTTAGGGTTAGGGTTAGGGTTAGGGTTAGGGTTAGGGTTAGGGTTAGGGTTAGGGTTAGGGTTAGGGTTAGGGTTAGGGTTAGGGTTAGGGTTAGGGTTAGGGTTAGGGTTAGGGTTAGGGTTAGGGTTAGGGTTAGGGTTAGGGTTAGGGTTAGGGTTAGGGTTAGGGTTAGGGTTAGGGTTAGGGTTAGGGTTAGGGTTAGGGTTAGGGTTAGGGTTAGGGTTAGGGTTAGGGTTAGGGTTAGGGTTAGGGTTAGGGTTAGGGTTAGGGTTAGGGTTAGGGTTAGGGTTAGGGTTAGGGTTAGGGTTAGGGTTAGGGTTAGGGTTAGGGTTAGGGTTAGGGTTAGGGTTAGGGTTAGGGTTAGGGTTAGGGTTAGGGTTAGGGTTAGGGTTAGGGTTAGGGTTAGGGTTAGGGTTAGGGTTAGGGTTAGGGTTAGGGTTAGGGTTAGGGTTAGGGTTAGGGTTAGGGTTAGGGTTAGGGTTAGGGTTAGGGTTAGGGTTAGGGTTAGGGTTAGGGTTAGGGTTAGGGTTAGGGTTAGGGTTAGGGTTAGGGTTAGGGTTAGGGTTAGGGTTAGGGTTAGGGTTAGGGTTAGGGTTAGGGTTAGGGTTAGGGTTAGGGTTAGGGTTAGGGTTAGGGTTAGGGTTAGGGTTAGGGTTAGGGTTAGGGTTAGGGTTAGGGTTAGGGTTAGGGTTAGGGTTAGGGTTAGGGTTAGGGTTAGGGTTAGGGTTAGGGTTAGGGTTAGGGTTAGGGTTAGGGTTAGGGTTAGGGTTAGGGTTAGGGTTAGGGTTAGGGTTAGGGTTAGGGTTAGGGTTAGGGTTAGGGTTAGGGTTAGGGTTAGGGTTAGGGTTAGGGTTAGGGTTAGGGTTAGGGTTAGGGTTAGGGTTAGGGTTAGGGTTAGGGTTAGGGTTAGGGTTAGGGTTAGGGTTAGGGTTAGGGTTAGGGTTAGGGTTAGGGTTAGGGTTAGGGTTAGGGTTAGGGTTAGGGTTAGGGTTAGGGTTAGGGTTAGGGTTAGGGTTAGGGTTAGGGTTAGGGTTAGGGTTAGGGTTAGGGTTAGGGTTAGGGTTAGGGTTAGGGTTAGGGTTAGGGTTAGGGTTAGGGTTAGGGTTAGGGTTAGGGTTAGGGTTAGGGTTAGGGTTAGGGTTAGGGTTAGGGTTAGGGTTAGGGTTAGGGTTAGGGTTAGGGTTAGGGTTAGGGTTAGGGTTAGGGTTAGGGTTAGGGTTAGGGTTAGGGTTAGGGTTAGGGTTAGGGTTAGGGTTAGGGTTAGGGTTAGGGTTAGGGTTAGGGTTAGGGTTAGGGTTAGGGTTAGGGTTAGGGTTAGGGTTAGGGTTAGGGTTAGGGTTAGGGTTAGGGTTAGGGTTAGGGTTAGGGTTAGGGTTAGGGTTAGGGTTAGGGTTAGGGTTAGGGTTAGGGTTAGGGTTAGGGTTAGGGTTAGGGTTAGGGTTAGGGTTAGGGTTAGGGTTAGGGTTAGGGTTAGGGTTAGGGTTAGGGTTAGGGTTAGGGTTAGGGTTAGGGTTAGGGTTAGGGTTAGGGTTAGGGTTAGGGTTAGGGTTAGGGTTAGGGTTAGGGTTAGGGTTAGGGTTAGGGTTAGGGTTAGGGTTAGGGTTAGGGTTAGGGTTAGGGTTAGGGTTAGGGTTAGGGTTAGGGTTAGGGTTAGGGTTAGGGTTAGGGTTAGGGTTAGGGTTAGGGTTAGGGTTAGGGTTAGGGTTAGGGTTAGGGTTAGGGTTAGGGTTAGGGTTAGGGTTAGGGTTAGGGTTAGGGTTAGGGTTAGGGTTAGGGTTAGGGTTAGGGTTAGGGTTAGGGTTAGGGTTAGGGTTAGGGTTAGGGTTAGGGTTAGGGTTAGGGTTAGGGTTAGGGTTAGGGTTAGGGTTAGGGTTAGGGTTAGGGTTAGGGTTAGGGTTAGGGTTAGGGTTAGGGTTAGGGTTAGGGTTAGGGTTAGGGTTAGGGTTAGGGTTAGGGTTAGGGTTAGGGTTAGGGTTAGGGTTAGGGTTAGGGTTAGGGTTAGGGTTAGGGTTAGGGTTAGGGTTAGGGTTAGGGTTAGGGTTAGGGTTAGGGTTAGGGTTAGGGTTAGGGTTAGGGTTAGGGTTAGGGTTAGGGTTAGGGTTAGGGTTAGGGTTAGGGTTAGGGTTAGGGTTAGGGTTAGGGTTAGGGTTAGGGTTAGGGTTAGGGTTAGGGTTAGGGTTAGGGTTAGGGTTAGGGTTAGGGTTAGGGTTAGGGTTAGGGTTAGGGTTAGGGTTAGGGTTAGGGTTAGGGTTAGGGTTAGGGTTAGGGTTAGGGTTAGGGTTAGGGTTAGGGTTAGGGTTAGGGTTAGGGTTAGGGTTAGGGTTAGGGTTAGGGTTAGGGTTAGGGTTAGGGTTAGGGTTAGGGTTAGGGTTAGGGTTAGGGTTAGGGTTAGGGTTAGGGTTAGGGTTAGGGTTAGGGTTAGGGTTAGGGTTAGGGTTAGGGTTAGGGTTAGGGTTAGGGTTAGGGTTAGGGTTAGGGTTAGGGTTAGGGTTAGGGTTAGGGTTAGGGTTAGGGTTAGGGTTAGGGTTAGGGTTAGGGTTAGGGTTAGGGTTAGGGTTAGGGTTAGGGTTAGGGTTAGGGTTAGGGTTAGGGTTAGGGTTAGGGTTAGGGTTAGGGTTAGGGTTAGGGTTAGGGTTAGGGTTAGGGTTAGGGTTAGGGTTAGGGTTAGGGTTAGGGTTAGGGTTAGGGTTAGGGTTAGGGTTAGGGTTAGGGTTAGGGTTAGGGTTAGGGTTAGGGTTAGGGTTAGGGTTAGGGTTAGGGTTAGGGTTAGGGTTAGGGTTAGGGTTAGGGTTAGGGTTAGGGTTAGGGTTAGGGTTAGGGTTAGGGTTAGGGTTAGGGTTAGGGTTAGGGTTAGGGTTAGGGTTAGGGTTAGGGTTAGGGTTAGGGTTAGGGTTAGGGTTAGGGTTAGGGTTAGGGTTAGGGTTAGGGTTAGGGTTAGGGTTAGGGTTAGGGTTAGGGTTAGGGTTAGGGTTAGGGTTAGGGTTAGGGTTAGGGTTAGGGTTAGGGTTAGGGTTAGGGTTAGGGTTAGGGTTAGGGTTAGGGTTAGGGTTAGGGTTAGGGTTAGGGTTAGGGTTAGGGTTAGGGTTAGGGTTAGGGTTAGGGTTAGGGTTAGGGTTAGGGTTAGGGTTAGGGTTAGGGTTAGGGTTAGGGTTAGGGTTAGGGTTAGGGTTAGGGTTAGGGTTAGGGTTAGGGTTAGGGTTAGGGTTAGGGTTAGGGTTAGGGTTAGGGTTAGGGTTAGGGTTAGGGTTAGGGTTAGGGTTAGGGTTAGGGTTAGGGTTAGGGTTAGGGTTAGGGTTAGGGTTAGGGTTAGGGTTAGGGTTAGGGTTAGGGTTAGGGTTAGGGTTAGGGTTAGGGTTAGGGTTAGGGTTAGGGTTAGGGTTAGGGTTAGGGTTAGGGTTAGGGTTAGGGTTAGGGTTAGGGTTAGGGTTAGGGTTAGGGTTAGGGTTAGGGTTAGGGTTAGGGTTAGGGTTAGGGTTAGGGTTAGGGTTAGGGTTAGGGTTAGGGTTAGGGTTAGGGTTAGGGTTAGGGTTAGGGTTAGGGTTAGGGTTAGGGTTAGGGTTAGGGTTAGGGTTAGGGTTAGGGTTAGGGTTAGGGTTAGGGTTAGGGTTAGGGTTAGGGTTAGGGTTAGGGTTAGGGTTAGGGTTAGGGTTAGGGTTAGGGTTAGGGTTAGGGTTAGGGTTAGGGTTAGGGTTAGGGTTAGGGTTAGGGTTAGGGTTAGGGTTAGGGTTAGGGTTAGGGTTAGGGTTAGGGTTAGGGTTAGGGTTAGGGTTAGGGTTAGGGTTAGGGTTAGGGTTAGGGTTAGGGTTAGGGTTAGGGTTAGGGTTAGGGTTAGGGTTAGGGTTAGGGTTAGGGTTAGGGTTAGGGTTAGGGTTAGGGTTAGGGTTAGGGTTAGGGTTAGGGTTAGGGTTAGGGTTAGGGTTAGGGTTAGGGTTAGGGTTAGGGTTAGGGTTAGGGTTAGGGTTAGGGTTAGGGTTAGGGTTAGGGTTAGGGTTAGGGTTAGGGTTAGGGTTAGGGTTAGGGTTAGGGTTAGGGTTAGGGTTAGGGTTAGGGTTAGGGTTAGGGTTAGGGTTAGGGTTAGGGTTAGGGTTAGGGTTAGGGTTAGGGTTAGGGTTAGGGTTAGGGTTAGGGTTAGGGTTAGGGTTAGGGTTAGGGTTAGGGTTAGGGTTAGGGTTAGGGTTAGGGTTAGGGTTAGGGTTAGGGTTAGGGTTAGGGTTAGGGTTAGGGTTAGGGTTAGGGTTAGGGTTAGGGTTAGGGTTAGGGTTAGGGTTAGGGTTAGGGTTAGGGTTAGGGTTAGGGTTAGGGTTAGGGTTAGGGTTAGGGTTAGGGTTAGGGTTAGGGTTAGGGTTAGGGTTAGGGTTAGGGTTAGGGTTAGGGTTAGGGTTAGGGTTAGGGTTAGGGTTAGGGTTAGGGTTAGGGTTAGGGTTAGGGTTAGGGTTAGGGTTAGGGTTAGGGTTAGGGTTAGGGTTAGGGTTAGGGTTAGGGTTAGGGTTAGGGTTAGGGTTAGGGTTAGGGTTAGGGTTAGGGTTAGGGTTAGGGTTAGGGTTAGGGTTAGGGTTAGGGTTAGGGTTAGGGTTAGGGTTAGGGTTAGGGTTAGGGTTAGGGTTAGGGTTAGGGTTAGGGTTAGGGTTAGGGTTAGGGTTAGGGTTAGGGTTAGGGTTAGGGTTAGGGTTAGGGTTAGGGTTAGGGTTAGGGTTAGGGTTAGGGTTAGGGTTAGGGTTAGGGTTAGGGTTAGGGTTAGGGTTAGGGTTAGGGTTAGGGTTAGGGTTAGGGTTAGGGTTAGGGTTAGGGTTAGGGTTAGGGTTAGGGTTAGGGTTAGGGTTAGGGTTAGGGTTAGGGTTAGGGTTAGGGTTAGGGTTAGGGTTAGGGTTAGGGTTAGGGTTAGGGTTAGGGTTAGGGTTAGGGTTAGGGTTAGGGTTAGGGTTAGGGTTAGGGTTAGGGTTAGGGTTAGGGTTAGGGTTAGGGTTAGGGTTAGGGTTAGGGTTAGGGTTAGGGTTAGGGTTAGGGTTAGGGTTAGGGTTAGGGTTAGGGTTAGGGTTAGGGTTAGGGTTAGGGTTAGGGTTAGGGTTAGGGTTAGGGTTAGGGTTAGGGTTAGGGTTAGGGTTAGGGTTAGGGTTAGGGTTAGGGTTAGGGTTAGGGTTAGGGTTAGGGTTAGGGTTAGGGTTAGGGTTAGGGTTAGGGTTAGGGTTAGGGTTAGGGTTAGGGTTAGGGTTAGGGTTAGGGTTAGGGTTAGGGTTAGGGTTAGGGTTAGGGTTAGGGTTAGGGTTAGGGTTAGGGTTAGGGTTAGGGTTAGGGTTAGGGTTAGGGTTAGGGTTAGGGTTAGGGTTAGGGTTAGGGTTAGGGTTAGGGTTAGGGTTAGGGTTAGGGTTAGGGTTAGGGTTAGGGTTAGGGTTAGGGTTAGGGTTAGGGTTAGGGTTAGGGTTAGGGTTAGGGTTAGGGTTAGGGTTAGGGTTAGGGTTAGGGTTAGGGTTAGGGTTAGGGTTAGGGTTAGGGTTAGGGTTAGGGTTAGGGTTAGGGTTAGGGTTAGGGTTAGGGTTAGGGTTAGGGTTAGGGTTAGGGTTAGGGTTAGGGTTAGGGTTAGGGTTAGGGTTAGGGTTAGGGTTAGGGTTAGGGTTAGGGTTAGGGTTAGGGTTAGGGTTAGGGTTAGGGTTAGGGTTAGGGTTAGGGTTAGGGTTAGGGTTAGGGTTAGGGTTAGGGTTAGGGTTAGGGTTAGGGTTAGGGTTAGGGTTAGGGTTAGGGTTAGGGTTAGGGTTAGGGTTAGGGTTAGGGTTAGGGTTAGGGTTAGGGTTAGGGTTAGGGTTAGGGTTAGGGTTAGGGTTAGGGTTAGGGTTAGGGTTAGGGTTAGGGTTAGGGTTAGGGTTAGGGTTAGGGTTAGGGTTAGGGTTAGGGTTAGGGTTAGGGTTAGGGTTAGGGTTAGGGTTAGGGTTAGGGTTAGGGTTAGGGTTAGGGTTAGGGTTAGGGTTAGGGTTAGGGTTAGGGTTAGGGTTAGGGTTAGGGTTAGGGTTAGGGTTAGGGTTAGGGTTAGGGTTAGGGTTAGGGTTAGGGTTAGGGTTAGGGTTAGGGTTAGGGTTAGGGTTAGGGTTAGGGTTAGGGTTAGGGTTAGGGTTAGGGTTAGGGTTAGGGTTAGGGTTAGGGTTAGGGTTAGGGTTAGGGTTAGGGTTAGGGTTAGGGTTAGGGTTAGGGTTAGGGTTAGGGTTAGGGTTAGGGTTAGGGTTAGGGTTAGGGTTAGGGTTAGGGTTAGGGTTAGGGTTAGGGTTAGGGTTAGGGTTAGGGTTAGGGTTAGGGTTAGGGTTAGGGTTAGGGTTAGGGTTAGGGTTAGGGTTAGGGTTAGGGTTAGGGTTAGGGTTAGGGTTAGGGTTAGGGTTAGGGTTAGGGTTAGGGTTAGGGTTAGGGTTAGGGTTAGGGTTAGGGTTAGGGTTAGGGTTAGGGTTAGGGTTAGGGTTAGGGTTAGGGTTAGGGTTAGGGTTAGGGTTAGGGTTAGGGTTAGGGTTAGGGTTAGGGTTAGGGTTAGGGTTAGGGTTAGGGTTAGGGTTAGGGTTAGGGTTAGGGTTAGGGTTAGGGTTAGGGTTAGGGTTAGGGTTAGGGTTAGGGTTAGGGTTAGGGTTAGGGTTAGGGTTAGGGTTAGGGTTAGGGTTAGGGTTAGGGTTAGGGTTAGGGTTAGGGTTAGGGTTAGGGTTAGGGTTAGGGTTAGGGTTAGGGTTAGGGTTAGGGTTAGGGTTAGGGTTAGGGTTAGGGTTAGGGTTAGGGTTAGGGTTAGGGTTAGGGTTAGGGTTAGGGTTAGGGTTAGGGTTAGGGTTAGGGTTAGGGTTAGGGTTAGGGTTAGGGTTAGGGTTAGGGTTAGGGTTAGGGTTAGGGTTAGGGTTAGGGTTAGGGTTAGGGTTAGGGTTAGGGTTAGGGTTAGGGTTAGGGTTAGGGTTAGGGTTAGGGTTAGGGTTAGGGTTAGGGTTAGGGTTAGGGTTAGGGTTAGGGTTAGGGTTAGGGTTAGGGTTAGGGTTAGGGTTAGGGTTAGGGTTAGGGTTAGGGTTAGGGTTAGGGTTAGGGTTAGGGTTAGGGTTAGGGTTAGGGTTAGGGTTAGGGTTAGGGTTAGGGTTAGGGTTAGGGTTAGGGTTAGGGTTAGGGTTAGGGTTAGGGTTAGGGTTAGGGTTAGGGTTAGGGTTAGGGTTAGGGTTAGGGTTAGGGTTAGGGTTAGGGTTAGGGTTAGGGTTAGGGTTAGGGTTAGGGTTAGGGTTAGGGTTAGGGTTAGGGTTAGGGTTAGGGTTAGGGTTAGGGTTAGGGTTAGGGTTAGGGTTAGGGTTAGGGTTAGGGTTAGGGTTAGGGTTAGGGTTAGGGTTAGGGTTAGGGTTAGGGTTAGGGTTAGGGTTAGGGTTAGGGTTAGGGTTAGGGTTAGGGTTAGGGTTAGGGTTAGGGTTAGGGTTAGGGTTAGGGTTAGGGTTAGGGTTAGGGTTAGGGTTAGGGTTAGGGTTAGGGTTAGGGTTAGGGTTAGGGTTAGGGTTAGGGTTAGGGTTAGGGTTAGGGTTAGGGTTAGGGTTAGGGTTAGGGTTAGGGTTAGGGTTAGGGTTAGGGTTAGGGTTAGGGTTAGGGTTAGGGTTAGGGTTAGGGTTAGGGTTAGGGTTAGGGTTAGGGTTAGGGTTAGGGTTAGGGTTAGGGTTAGGGTTAGGGTTAGGGTTAGGGTTAGGGTTAGGGTTAGGGTTAGGGTTAGGGTTAGGGTTAGGGTTAGGGTTAGGGTTAGGGTTAGGGTTAGGGTTAGGGTTAGGGTTAGGGTTAGGGTTAGGGTTAGGGTTAGGGTTAGGGTTAGGGTTAGGGTTAGGGTTAGGGTTAGGGTTAGGGTTAGGGTTAGGGTTAGGGTTAGGGTTAGGGTTAGGGTTAGGGTTAGGGTTAGGGTTAGGGTTAGGGTTAGGGTTAGGGTTAGGGTTAGGGTTAGGGTTAGGGTTAGGGTTAGGGTTAGGGTTAGGGTTAGGGTTAGGGTTAGGGTTAGGGTTAGGGTTAGGGTTAGGGTTAGGGTTAGGGTTAGGGTTAGGGTTAGGGTTAGGGTTAGGGTTAGGGTTAGGGTTAGGGTTAGGGTTAGGGTTAGGGTTAGGGTTAGGGTTAGGGTTAGGGTTAGGGTTAGGGTTAGGGTTAGGGTTAGGGTTAGGGTTAGGGTTAGGGTTAGGGTTAGGGTTAGGGTTAGGGTTAGGGTTAGGGTTAGGGTTAGGGTTAGGGTTAGGGTTAGGGTTAGGGTTAGGGTTAGGGTTAGGGTTAGGGTTAGGGTTAGGGTTAGGGTTAGGGTTAGGGTTAGGGTTAGGGTTAGGGTTAGGGTTAGGGTTAGGGTTAGGGTTAGGGTTAGGGTTAGGGTTAGGGTTAGGGTTAGGGTTAGGGTTAGGGTTAGGGTTAGGGTTAGGGTTAGGGTTAGGGTTAGGGTTAGGGTTAGGGTTAGGGTTAGGGTTAGGGTTAGGGTTAGGGTTAGGGTTAGGGTTAGGGTTAGGGTTAGGGTTAGGGTTAGGGTTAGGGTTAGGGTTAGGGTTAGGGTTAGGGTTAGGGTTAGGGTTAGGGTTAGGGTTAGGGTTAGGGTTAGGGTTAGGGTTAGGGTTAGGGTTAGGGTTAGGGTTAGGGTTAGGGTTAGGGTTAGGGTTAGGGTTAGGGTTAGGGTTAGGGTTAGGGTTAGGGTTAGGGTTAGGGTTAGGGTTAGGGTTAGGGTTAGGGTTAGGGTTAGGGTTAGGGTTAGGGTTAGGGTTAGGGTTAGGGTTAGGGTTAGGGTTAGGGTTAGGGTTAGGGTTAGGGTTAGGGTTAGGGTTAGGGTTAGGGTTAGGGTTAGGGTTAGGGTTAGGGTTAGGGTTAGGGTTAGGGTTAGGGTTAGGGTTAGGGTTAGGGTTAGGGTTAGGGTTAGGGTTAGGGTTAGGGTTAGGGTTAGGGTTAGGGTTAGGGTTAGGGTTAGGGTTAGGGTTAGGGTTAGGGTTAGGGTTAGGGTTAGGGTTAGGGTTAGGGTTAGGGTTAGGGTTAGGGTTAGGGTTAGGGTTAGGGTTAGGGTTAGGGTTAGGGTTAGGGTTAGGGTTAGGGTTAGGGTTAGGGTTAGGGTTAGGGTTAGGGTTAGGGTTAGGGTTAGGGTTAGGGTTAGGGTTAGGGTTAGGGTTAGGGTTAGGGTTAGGGTTAGGGTTAGGGTTAGGGTTAGGGTTAGGGTTAGGGTTAGGGTTAGGGTTAGGGTTAGGGTTAGGGTTAGGGTTAGGGTTAGGGTTAGGGTTAGGGTTAGGGTTAGGGTTAGGGTTAGGGTTAGGGTTAGGGTTAGGGTTAGGGTTAGGGTTAGGGTTAGGGTTAGGGTTAGGGTTAGGGTTAGGGTTAGGGTTAGGGTTAGGGTTAGGGTTAGGGTTAGGGTTAGGGTTAGGGTTAGGGTTAGGGTTAGGGTTAGGGTTAGGGTTAGGGTTAGGGTTAGGGTTAGGGTTAGGGTTAGGGTTAGGGTTAGGGTTAGGGTTAGGGTTAGGGTTAGGGTTAGGGTTAGGGTTAGGGTTAGGGTTAGGGTTAGGGTTAGGGTTAGGGTTAGGGTTAGGGTTAGGGTTAGGGTTAGGGTTAGGGTTAGGGTTAGGGTTAGGGTTAGGGTTAGGGTTAGGGTTAGGGTTAGGGTTAGGGTTAGGGTTAGGGTTAGGGTTAGGGTTAGGGTTAGGGTTAGGGTTAGGGTTAGGGTTAGGGTTAGGGTTAGGGTTAGGGTTAGGGTTAGGGTTAGGGTTAGGGTTAGGGTTAGGGTTAGGGTTAGGGTTAGGGTTAGGGTTAGGGTTAGGGTTAGGGTTAGGGTTAGGGTTAGGGTTAGGGTTAGGGTTAGGGTTAGGGTTAGGGTTAGGGTTAGGGTTAGGGTTAGGGTTAGGGTTAGGGTTAGGGTTAGGGTTAGGGTTAGGGTTAGGGTTAGGGTTAGGGTTAGGGTTAGGGTTAGGGTTAGGGTTAGGGTTAGGGTTAGGGTTAGGGTTAGGGTTAGGGTTAGGGTTAGGGTTAGGGTTAGGGTTAGGGTTAGGGTTAGGGTTAGGGTTAGGGTTAGGGTTAGGGTTAGGGTTAGGGTTAGGGTTAGGGTTAGGGTTAGGGTTAGGGTTAGGGTTAGGGTTAGGGTTAGGGTTAGGGTTAGGGTTAGGGTTAGGGTTAGGGTTAGGGTTAGGGTTAGGGTTAGGGTTAGGGTTAGGGTTAGGGTTAGGGTTAGGGTTAGGGTTAGGGTTAGGGTTAGGGTTAGGGTTAGGGTTAGGGTTAGGGTTAGGGTTAGGGTTAGGGTTAGGGTTAGGGTTAGGGTTAGGGTTAGGGTTAGGGTTAGGGTTAGGGTTAGGGTTAGGGTTAGGGTTAGGGTTAGGGTTAGGGTTAGGGTTAGGGTTAGGGTTAGGGTTAGGGTTAGGGTTAGGGTTAGGGTTAGGGTTAGGGTTAGGGTTAGGGTTAGGGTTAGGGTTAGGGTTAGGGTTAGGGTTAGGGTTAGGGTTAGGGTTAGGGTTAGGGTTAGGGTTAGGGTTAGGGTTAGGGTTAGGGTTAGGGTTAGGGTTAGGGTTAGGGTTAGGGTTAGGGTTAGGGTTAGGGTTAGGGTTAGGGTTAGGGTTAGGGTTAGGGTTAGGGTTAGGGTTAGGGTTAGGGTTAGGGTTAGGGTTAGGGTTAGGGTTAGGGTTAGGGTTAGGGTTAGGGTTAGGGTTAGGGTTAGGGTTAGGGTTAGGGTTAGGGTTAGGGTTAGGGTTAGGGTTAGGGTTAGGGTTAGGGTTAGGGTTAGGGTTAGGGTTAGGGTTAGGGTTAGGGTTAGGGTTAGGGTTAGGGTTAGGGTTAGGGTTAGGGTTAGGGTTAGGGTTAGGGTTAGGGTTAGGGTTAGGGTTAGGGTTAGGGTTAGGGTTAGGGTTAGGGTTAGGGTTAGGGTTAGGGTTAGGGTTAGGGTTAGGGTTAGGGTTAGGGTTAGGGTTAGGGTTAGGGTTAGGGTTAGGGTTAGGGTTAGGGTTAGGGTTAGGGTTAGGGTTAGGGTTAGGGTTAGGGTTAGGGTTAGGGTTAGGGTTAGGGTTAGGGTTAGGGTTAGGGTTAGGGTTAGGGTTAGGGTTAGGGTTAGGGTTAGGGTTAGGGTTAGGGTTAGGGTTAGGGTTAGGGTTAGGGTTAGGGTTAGGGTTAGGGTTAGGGTTAGGGTTAGGGTTAGGGTTAGGGTTAGGGTTAGGGTTAGGGTTAGGGTTAGGGTTAGGGTTAGGGTTAGGGTTAGGGTTAGGGTTAGGGTTAGGGTTAGGGTTAGGGTTAGGGTTAGGGTTAGGGTTAGGGTTAGGGTTAGGGTTAGGGTTAGGGTTAGGGTTAGGGTTAGGGTTAGGGTTAGGGTTAGGGTTAGGGTTAGGGTTAGGGTTAGGGTTAGGGTTAGGGTTAGGGTTAGGGTTAGGGTTAGGGTTAGGGTTAGGGTTAGGGTTAGGGTTAGGGTTAGGGTTAGGGTTAGGGTTAGGGTTAGGGTTAGGGTTAGGGTTAGGGTTAGGGTTAGGGTTAGGGTTAGGGTTAGGGTTAGGGTTAGGGTTAGGGTTAGGGTTAGGGTTAGGGTTAGGGTTAGGGTTAGGGTTAGGGTTAGGGTTAGGGTTAGGGTTAGGGTTAGGGTTAGGGTTAGGGTTAGGGTTAGGGTTAGGGTTAGGGTTAGGGTTAGGGTTAGGGTTAGGGTTAGGGTTAGGGTTAGGGTTAGGGTTAGGGTTAGGGTTAGGGTTAGGGTTAGGGTTAGGGTTAGGGTTAGGGTTAGGGTTAGGGTTAGGGTTAGGGTTAGGGTTAGGGTTAGGGTTAGGGTTAGGGTTAGGGTTAGGGTTAGGGTTAGGGTTAGGGTTAGGGTTAGGGTTAGGGTTAGGGTTAGGGTTAGGGTTAGGGTTAGGGTTAGGGTTAGGGTTAGGGTTAGGGTTAGGGTTAGGGTTAGGGTTAGGGTTAGGGTTAGGGTTAGGGTTAGGGTTAGGGTTAGGGTTAGGGTTAGGGTTAGGGTTAGGGTTAGGGTTAGGGTTAGGGTTAGGGTTAGGGTTAGGGTTAGGGTTAGGGTTAGGGTTAGGGTTAGGGTTAGGGTTAGGGTTAGGGTTAGGGTTAGGGTTAGGGTTAGGGTTAGGGTTAGGGTTAGGGTTAGGGTTAGGGTTAGGGTTAGGGTTAGGGTTAGGGTTAGGGTTAGGGTTAGGGTTAGGGTTAGGGTTAGGGTTAGGGTTAGGGTTAGGGTTAGGGTTAGGGTTAGGGTTAGGGTTAGGGTTAGGGTTAGGGTTAGGGTTAGGGTTAGGGTTAGGGTTAGGGTTAGGGTTAGGGTTAGGGTTAGGGTTAGGGTTAGGGTTAGGGTTAGGGTTAGGGTTAGGGTTAGGGTTAGGGTTAGGGTTAGGGTTAGGGTTAGGGTTAGGGTTAGGGTTAGGGTTAGGGTTAGGGTTAGGGTTAGGGTTAGGGTTAGGGTTAGGGTTAGGGTTAGGGTTAGGGTTAGGGTTAGGGTTAGGGTTAGGGTTAGGGTTAGGGTTAGGGTTAGGGTTAGGGTTAGGGTTAGGGTTAGGGTTAGGGTTAGGGTTAGGGTTAGGGTTAGGGTTAGGGTTAGGGTTAGGGTTAGGGTTAGGGTTAGGGTTAGGGTTAGGGTTAGGGTTAGGGTTAGGGTTAGGGTTAGGGTTAGGGTTAGGGTTAGGGTTAGGGTTAGGGTTAGGGTTAGGGTTAGGGTTAGGGTTAGGGTTAGGGTTAGGGTTAGGGTTAGGGTTAGGGTTAGGGTTAGGGTTAGGGTTAGGGTTAGGGTTAGGGTTAGGGTTAGGGTTAGGGTTAGGGTTAGGGTTAGGGTTAGGGTTAGGGTTAGGGTTAGGGTTAGGGTTAGGGTTAGGGTTAGGGTTAGGGTTAGGGTTAGGGTTAGGGTTAGGGTTAGGGTTAGGGTTAGGGTTAGGGTTAGGGTTAGGGTTAGGGTTAGGGTTAGGGTTAGGGTTAGGGTTAGGGTTAGGGTTAGGGTTAGGGTTAGGGTTAGGGTTAGGGTTAGGGTTAGGGTTAGGGTTAGGGTTAGGGTTAGGGTTAGGGTTAGGGTTAGGGTTAGGGTTAGGGTTAGGGTTAGGGTTAGGGTTAGGGTTAGGGTTAGGGTTAGGGTTAGGGTTAGGGTTAGGGTTAGGGTTAGGGTTAGGGTTAGGGTTAGGGTTAGGGTTAGGGTTAGGGTTAGGGTTAGGGTTAGGGTTAGGGTTAGGGTTAGGGTTAGGGTTAGGGTTAGGGTTAGGGTTAGGGTTAGGGTTAGGGTTAGGGTTAGGGTTAGGGTTAGGGTTAGGGTTAGGGTTAGGGTTAGGGTTAGGGTTAGGGTTAGGGTTAGGGTTAGGGTTAGGGTTAGGGTTAGGGTTAGGGTTAGGGTTAGGGTTAGGGTTAGGGTTAGGGTTAGGGTTAGGGTTAGGGTTAGGGTTAGGGTTAGGGTTAGGGTTAGGGTTAGGGTTAGGGTTAGGGTTAGGGTTAGGGTTAGGGTTAGGGTTAGGGTTAGGGTTAGGGTTAGGGTTAGGGTTAGGGTTAGGGTTAGGGTTAGGGTTAGGGTTAGGGTTAGGGTTAGGGTTAGGGTTAGGGTTAGGGTTAGGGTTAGGGTTAGGGTTAGGGTTAGGGTTAGGGTTAGGGTTAGGGTTAGGGTTAGGGTTAGGGTTAGGGTTAGGGTTAGGGTTAGGGTTAGGGTTAGGGTTAGGGTTAGGGTTAGGGTTAGGGTTAGGGTTAGGGTTAGGGTTAGGGTTAGGGTTAGGGTTAGGGTTAGGGTTAGGGTTAGGGTTAGGGTTAGGGTTAGGGTTAGGGTTAGGGTTAGGGTTAGGGTTAGGGTTAGGGTTAGGGTTAGGGTTAGGGTTAGGGTTAGGGTTAGGGTTAGGGTTAGGGTTAGGGTTAGGGTTAGGGTTAGGGTTAGGGTTAGGGTTAGGGTTAGGGTTAGGGTTAGGGTTAGGGTTAGGGTTAGGGTTAGGGTTAGGGTTAGGGTTAGGGTTAGGGTTAGGGTTAGGGTTAGGGTTAGGGTTAGGGTTAGGGTTAGGGTTAGGGTTAGGGTTAGGGTTAGGGTTAGGGTTAGGGTTAGGGTTAGGGTTAGGGTTAGGGTTAGGGTTAGGGTTAGGGTTAGGGTTAGGGTTAGGGTTAGGGTTAGGGTTAGGGTTAGGGTTAGGGTTAGGGTTAGGGTTAGGGTTAGGGTTAGGGTTAGGGTTAGGGTTAGGGTTAGGGTTAGGGTTAGGGTTAGGGTTAGGGTTAGGGTTAGGGTTAGGGTTAGGGTTAGGGTTAGGGTTAGGGTTAGGGTTAGGGTTAGGGTTAGGGTTAGGGTTAGGGTTAGGGTTAGGGTTAGGGTTAGGGTTAGGGTTAGGGTTAGGGTTAGGGTTAGGGTTAGGGTTAGGGTTAGGGTTAGGGTTAGGGTTAGGGTTAGGGTTAGGGTTAGGGTTAGGGTTAGGGTTAGGGTTAGGGTTAGGGTTAGGGTTAGGGTTAGGGTTAGGGTTAGGGTTAGGGTTAGGGTTAGGGTTAGGGTTAGGGTTAGGGTTAGGGTTAGGGTTAGGGTTAGGGTTAGGGTTAGGGTTAGGGTTAGGGTTAGGGTTAGGGTTAGGGTTAGGGTTAGGGTTAGGGTTAGGGTTAGGGTTAGGGTTAGGGTTAGGGTTAGGGTTAGGGTTAGGGTTAGGGTTAGGGTTAGGGTTAGGGTTAGGGTTAGGGTTAGGGTTAGGGTTAGGGTTAGGGTTAGGGTTAGGGTTAGGGTTAGGGTTAGGGTTAGGGTTAGGGTTAGGGTTAGGGTTAGGGTTAGGGTTAGGGTTAGGGTTAGGGTTAGGGTTAGGGTTAGGGTTAGGGTTAGGGTTAGGGTTAGGGTTAGGGTTAGGGTTAGGGTTAGGGTTAGGGTTAGGGTTAGGGTTAGGGTTAGGGTTAGGGTTAGGGTTAGGGTTAGGGTTAGGGTTAGGGTTAGGGTTAGGGTTAGGGTTAGGGTTAGGGTTAGGGTTAGGGTTAGGGTTAGGGTTAGGGTTAGGGTTAGGGTTAGGGTTAGGGTTAGGGTTAGGGTTAGGGTTAGGGTTAGGGTTAGGGTTAGGGTTAGGGTTAGGGTTAGGGTTAGGGTTAGGGTTAGGGTTAGGGTTAGGGTTAGGGTTAGGGTTAGGGTTAGGGTTAGGGTTAGGGTTAGGGTTAGGGTTAGGGTTAGGGTTAGGGTTAGGGTTAGGGTTAGGGTTAGGGTTAGGGTTAGGGTTAGGGTTAGGGTTAGGGTTAGGGTTAGGGTTAGGGTTAGGGTTAGGGTTAGGGTTAGGGTTAGGGTTAGGGTTAGGGTTAGGGTTAGGGTTAGGGTTAGGGTTAGGGTTAGGGTTAGGGTTAGGGTTAGGGTTAGGGTTAGGGTTAGGGTTAGGGTTAGGGTTAGGGTTAGGGTTAGGGTTAGGGTTAGGGTTAGGGTTAGGGTTAGGGTTAGGGTTAGGGTTAGGGTTAGGGTTAGGGTTAGGGTTAGGGTTAGGGTTAGGGTTAGGGTTAGGGTTAGGGTTAGGGTTAGGGTTAGGGTTAGGGTTAGGGTTAGGGTTAGGGTTAGGGTTAGGGTTAGGGTTAGGGTTAGGGTTAGGGTTAGGGTTAGGGTTAGGGTTAGGGTTAGGGTTAGGGTTAGGGTTAGGGTTAGGGTTAGGGTTAGGGTTAGGGTTAGGGTTAGGGTTAGGGTTAGGGTTAGGGTTAGGGTTAGGGTTAGGGTTAGGGTTAGGGTTAGGGTTAGGGTTAGGGTTAGGGTTAGGGTTAGGGTTAGGGTTAGGGTTAGGGTTAGGGTTAGGGTTAGGGTTAGGGTTAGGGTTAGGGTTAGGGTTAGGGTTAGGGTTAGGGTTAGGGTTAGGGTTAGGGTTAGGGTTAGGGTTAGGGTTAGGGTTAGGGTTAGGGTTAGGGTTAGGGTTAGGGTTAGGGTTAGGGTTAGGGTTAGGGTTAGGGTTAGGGTTAGGGTTAGGGTTAGGGTTAGGGTTAGGGTTAGGGTTAGGGTTAGGGTTAGGGTTAGGGTTAGGGTTAGGGTTAGGGTTAGGGTTAGGGTTAGGGTTAGGGTTAGGGTTAGGGTTAGGGTTAGGGTTAGGGTTAGGGTTAGGGTTAGGGTTAGGGTTAGGGTTAGGGTTAGGGTTAGGGTTAGGGTTAGGGTTAGGGTTAGGGTTAGGGTTAGGGTTAGGGTTAGGGTTAGGGTTAGGGTTAGGGTTAGGGTTAGGGTTAGGGTTAGGGTTAGGGTTAGGGTTAGGGTTAGGGTTAGGGTTAGGGTTAGGGTTAGGGTTAGGGTTAGGGTTAGGGTTAGGGTTAGGGTTAGGGTTAGGGTTAGGGTTAGGGTTAGGGTTAGGGTTAGGGTTAGGGTTAGGGTTAGGGTTAGGGTTAGGGTTAGGGTTAGGGTTAGGGTTAGGGTTAGGGTTAGGGTTAGGGTTAGGGTTAGGGTTAGGGTTAGGGTTAGGGTTAGGGTTAGGGTTAGGGTTAGGGTTAGGGTTAGGGTTAGGGTTAGGGTTAGGGTTAGGGTTAGGGTTAGGGTTAGGGTTAGGGTTAGGGTTAGGGTTAGGGTTAGGGTTAGGGTTAGGGTTAGGGTTAGGGTTAGGGTTAGGGTTAGGGTTAGGGTTAGGGTTAGGGTTAGGGTTAGGGTTAGGGTTAGGGTTAGGGTTAGGGTTAGGGTTAGGGTTAGGGTTAGGGTTAGGGTTAGGGTTAGGGTTAGGGTTAGGGTTAGGGTTAGGGTTAGGGTTAGGGTTAGGGTTAGGGTTAGGGTTAGGGTTAGGGTTAGGGTTAGGGTTAGGGTTAGGGTTAGGGTTAGGGTTAGGGTTAGGGTTAGGGTTAGGGTTAGGGTTAGGGTTAGGGTTAGGGTTAGGGTTAGGGTTAGGGTTAGGGTTAGGGTTAGGGTTAGGGTTAGGGTTAGGGTTAGGGTTAGGGTTAGGGTTAGGGTTAGGGTTAGGGTTAGGGTTAGGGTTAGGGTTAGGGTTAGGGTTAGGGTTAGGGTTAGGGTTAGGGTTAGGGTTAGGGTTAGGGTTAGGGTTAGGGTTAGGGTTAGGGTTAGGGTTAGGGTTAGGGTTAGGGTTAGGGTTAGGGTTAGGGTTAGGGTTAGGGTTAGGGTTAGGGTTAGGGTTAGGGTTAGGGTTAGGGTTAGGGTTAGGGTTAGGGTTAGGGTTAGGGTTAGGGTTAGGGTTAGGGTTAGGGTTAGGGTTAGGGTTAGGGTTAGGGTTAGGGTTAGGGTTAGGGTTAGGGTTAGGGTTAGGGTTAGGGTTAGGGTTAGGGTTAGGGTTAGGGTTAGGGTTAGGGTTAGGGTTAGGGTTAGGGTTAGGGTTAGGGTTAGGGTTAGGGTTAGGGTTAGGGTTAGGGTTAGGGTTAGGGTTAGGGTTAGGGTTAGGGTTAGGGTTAGGGTTAGGGTTAGGGTTAGGGTTAGGGTTAGGGTTAGGGTTAGGGTTAGGGTTAGGGTTAGGGTTAGGGTTAGGGTTAGGGTTAGGGTTAGGGTTAGGGTTAGGGTTAGGGTTAGGGTTAGGGTTAGGGTTAGGGTTAGGGTTAGGGTTAGGGTTAGGGTTAGGGTTAGGGTTAGGGTTAGGGTTAGGGTTAGGGTTAGGGTTAGGGTTAGGGTTAGGGTTAGGGTTAGGGTTAGGGTTAGGGTTAGGGTTAGGGTTAGGGTTAGGGTTAGGGTTAGGGTTAGGGTTAGGGTTAGGGTTAGGGTTAGGGTTAGGGTTAGGGTTAGGGTTAGGGTTAGGGTTAGGGTTAGGGTTAGGGTTAGGGTTAGGGTTAGGGTTAGGGTTAGGGTTAGGGTTAGGGTTAGGGTTAGGGTTAGGGTTAGGGTTAGGGTTAGGGTTAGGGTTAGGGTTAGGGTTAGGGTTAGGGTTAGGGTTAGGGTTAGGGTTAGGGTTAGGGTTAGGGTTAGGGTCTAGGGTTAGGGTTAGGGTTAGGGTTAGGGTTAGGGTTAGGGTTAGGGTTAGGGTTAGGGTTAGGGTTAGGGTTAGGGTTAGGGTTAGGGTTAGGGTTAGGGTTAGGGTTAGGGTTAGGGTTAGGGTTAGGGTTAGGGTTAGGGTTAGGGTTAGGGTTAGGGTTAGGGTTAGGGTTAGGGTTAGGGTTAGGGTTAGGGTTAGGGTTAGGGTTAGGGTTAGGGTTAGGGTTAGGGTTAGGGTTAGGGTTAGGGTTAGGGTTAGGGTTAGGGTTAGGGTTAGGGTTAGGGTTAGGGTTAGGGTTAGGGTTAGGGTTAGGGTTAGGGTTAGGGTTAGGGTTAGGGTTAGGGTTAGGGTTAGGGTTAGGGTTAGGGTTAGGGTTAGGGTTAGGGTTAGGGTTAGGGTTAGGGTTAGGGTTAGGGTTAGGGTTAGGGTTAGGGTTAGGGTTAGGGTTAGGGTTAGGGTTAGGGTTAGGGTTAGGGTTAGGGTTAGGGTTAGGGTTAGGGTTAGGGTTAGGGTTAGGGTTAGGGTTAGGGTTAGGGTTAGGGTTAGGGTTAGGGTTAGGGTTAGGGTTAGGGTTAGGGTTAGGGTTAGGGTTAGGGTTAGGGTTAGGGTTAGGGTTAGGGTTAGGGTTAGGGTTAGGGTTAGGGTTAGGGTTAGGGTTAGGGTTAGGGTTAGGGTTAGGGTTAGGGTTAGGGTTAGGGTTAGGGTTAGGGTTAGGGTTAGGGTTAGGGTTAGGGTTAGGGTTAGGGTTAGGGTTAGGGTTAGGGTTAGGGTTAGGGTTAGGGTTAGGGTTAGGGTTAGGGTTAGGGTTAGGGTTAGGGTTAGGGTTAGGGTTAGGGTTAGGGTTAGGGTTAGGGTTAGGGTTAGGGTTAGGGTTAGGGTTAGGGTTAGGGTTAGGGTTAGGGTTAGGGTTAGGGTTAGGGTTAGGGTTAGGGTTAGGGTTAGGGTTAGGGTTAGGGTTAGGGTTAGGGTTAGGGTTAGGGTTAGGGTTAGGGTTAGGGTTAGGGTTAGGGTTAGGGTTAGGGTTAGGGTTAGGGTTAGGGTTAGGGTTAGGGTTAGGGTTAGGGTTAGGGTTAGGGTTAGGGTTAGGGTTAGGGTTAGGGTTAGGGTTAGGGTTAGGGTTAGGGTTAGGGTTAGGGTTAGGGTTAGGGTTAGGGTTAGGGTTAGGGTTAGGGTTAGGGTTAGGGTTAGGGTTAGGGTTAGGGTTAGGGTTAGGGTTAGGGTTAGGGTTAGGGTTAGGGTTAGGGTTAGGGTTAGGGTTAGGGTTAGGGTTAGGGTTAGGGTTAGGGTTAGGGTTAGGGTTAGGGTTAGGGTTAGGGTTAGGGTTAGGGTTAGGGTTAGGGTTAGGGTTAGGGTTAGGGTTAGGGTTAGGGTTAGGGTTAGGGTTAGGGTTAGGGTTAGGGTTAGGGTTAGGGTTAGGGTTAGGGTTAGGGTTAGGGTTAGGGTTAGGGTTAGGGTTAGGGTTAGGGTTAGGGTTAGGGTTAGGGTTAGGGTTAGGGTTAGGGTTAGGGTTAGGGTTAGGGTTAGGGTTAGGGTTAGGGTTAGGGTTAGGGTTAGGGTTAGGGTTAGGGTTAGGGTTAGGGTTAGGGTTAGGGTTAGGGTTAGGGTTAGGGTTAGGGTTAGGGTTAGGGTTAGGGTTAGGGTTAGGGTTAGGGTTAGGGTTAGGGTTAGGGTTAGGGTTAGGGTTAGGGTTAGGGTTAGGGTTAGGGTTAGGGTTAGGGTTAGGGTTAGGGTTAGGGTTAGGGTTAGGGTTAGGGTTAGGGTTAGGGTTAGGGTTAGGGTTAGGGTTAGGGTTAGGGTTAGGGTTAGGGTTAGGGTTAGGGTTAGGGTTAGGGTTAGGGTTAGGGTTAGGGTTAGGGTTAGGGTTAGGGTTAGGGTTAGGGTTAGGGTTAGGGTTAGGGTTAGGGTTAGGGTTAGGGTTAGGGTTAGGGTTAGGGTTAGGGTTAGGGTTAGGGTTAGGGTTAGGGTTAGGGTTAGGGTTAGGGTTAGGGTTAGGGTTAGGGTTAGGGTTAGGGTTAGGGTTAGGGTTAGGGTTAGGGTTAGGGTTAGGGTTAGGGTTAGGGTTAGGGTTAGGGTTAGGGTTAGGGTTAGGGTTAGGGTTAGGGTTAGGGTTAGGGTTAGGGTTAGGGTTAGGGTTAGGGTTAGGGTTAGGGTTAGGGTTAGGGTTAGGGTTAGGGTTAGGGTTAGGGTTAGGGTTAGGGTTAGGGTTAGGGTTAGGGTTAGGGTTAGGGTTAGGGTTAGGGTTAGGGTTAGGGTTAGGGTTAGGGTTAGGGTTAGGGTTAGGGTTAGGGTTAGGGTTAGGGTTAGGGTTAGGGTTAGGGTTAGGGTTAGGGTTAGGGTTAGGGTTAGGGTTAGGGTTAGGGTTAGGGTTAGGGTTAGGGTTAGGGTTAGGGTTAGGGTTAGGGTTAGGGTTAGGGTTAGGGTTAGGGTTAGGGTTAGGGTTAGGGTTAGGGTTAGGGTTAGGGTTAGGGTTAGGGTTAGGGTTAGGGTTAGGGTTAGGGTTAGGGTTAGGGTTAGGGTTAGGGTTAGGGTTAGGGTTAGGGTTAGGGTTAGGGTTAGGGTTAGGGTTAGGGTTAGGGTTAGGGTTAGGGTTAGGGTTAGGGTTAGGGTTAGGGTTAGGGTTAGGGTTAGGGTTAGGGTTAGGGTTAGGGTTAGGGTTAGGGTTAGGGTTAGGGTTAGGGTTAGGGTTAGGGTTAGGGTTAGGGTTAGGGTTAGGGTTAGGGTTAGGGTTAGGGTTAGGGTTAGGGTTAGGGTTAGGGTTAGGGTTAGGGTTAGGGTTAGGGTTAGGGTTAGGGTTAGGGTTAGGGTTAGGGTTAGGGTTAGGGTTAGGGTTAGGGTTAGGGTTAGGGTTAGGGTTAGGGTTAGGGTTAGGGTTAGGGTTAGGGTTAGGGTTAGGGTTAGGGTTAGGGTTAGGGTTAGGGTTAGGGTTAGGGTTAGGGTTAGGGTTAGGGTTAGGGTTAGGGTTAGGGTTAGGGTTAGGGTTAGGGTTAGGGTTAGGGTTAGGGTTAGGGTTAGGGTTAGGGTTAGGGTTAGGGTTAGGGTTAGGGTTAGGGTTAGGGTTAGGGTTAGGGTTAGGGTTAGGGTTAGGGTTAGGGTTAGGGTTAGGGTTAGGGTTAGGGTTAGGGTTAGGGTTAGGGTTAGGGTTAGGGTTAGGGTTAGGGTTAGGGTTAGGGTTAGGGTTAGGGTTAGGGTTAGGGTTAGGGTTAGGGTTAGGGTTAGGGTTAGGGTTAGGGTTAGGGTTAGGGTTAGGGTTAGGGTTAGGGTTAGGGTTAGGGTTAGGGTTAGGGTTAGGGTTAGGGTTAGGGTTAGGGTTAGGGTTAGGGTTAGGGTTAGGGTTAGGGTTAGGGTTAGGGTTAGGGTTAGGGTTAGGGTTAGGGTTAGGGTTAGGGTTAGGGTTAGGGTTAGGGTTAGGGTTAGGGTTAGGGTTAGGGTTAGGGTTAGGGTTAGGGTTAGGGTTAGGGTTAGGGTTAGGGTTAGGGTTAGGGTTAGGGTTAGGGTTAGGGTTAGGGTTAGGGTTAGGGTTAGGGTTAGGGTTAGGGTTAGGGTTAGGGTTAGGGTTAGGGTTAGGGTTAGGGTTAGGGTTAGGGTTAGGGTTAGGGTTAGGGTTAGGGTTAGGGTTAGGGTTAGGGTTAGGGTTAGGGTTAGGGTTAGGGTTAGGGTTAGGGTTAGGGTTAGGGTTAGGGTTAGGGTTAGGGTTAGGGTTAGGGTTAGGGTTAGGGTTAGGGTTAGGGTTAGGGTTAGGGTTAGGGTTAGGGTTAGGGTTAGGGTTAGGGTTAGGGTTAGGGTTAGGGTTAGGGTTAGGGTTAGGGTTAGGGTTAGGGTTAGGGTTAGGGTTAGGGTTAGGGTTAGGGTTAGGGTTAGGGTTAGGGTTAGGGTTAGGGTTAGGGTTAGGGTTAGGGTTAGGGTTAGGGTTAGGGTTAGGGTTAGGGTTAGGGTTAGGGTTAGGGTTAGGGTTAGGGTTAGGGTTAGGGTTAGGGTTAGGGTTAGGGTTAGGGTTAGGGTTAGGGTTAGGGTTAGGGTTAGGGTTAGGGTTAGGGTTAGGGTTAGGGTTAGGGTTAGGGTTAGGGTTAGGGTTAGGGTTAGGGTTAGGGTTAGGGTTAGGGTTAGGGTTAGGGTTAGGGTTAGGGTTAGGGTTAGGGTTAGGGTTAGGGTTAGGGTTAGGGTTAGGGTTAGGGTTAGGGTTAGGGTTAGGGTTAGGGTTAGGGTTAGGGTTAGGGTTAGGGTTAGGGTTAGGGTTAGGGTTAGGGTTAGGGTTAGGGTTAGGGTTAGGGTTAGGGTTAGGGTTAGGGTTAGGGTTAGGGTTAGGGTTAGGGTTAGGGTTAGGGTTAGGGTTAGGGTTAGGGTTAGGGTTAGGGTTAGGGTTAGGGTTAGGGTTAGGGTTAGGGTTAGGGTTAGGGTTAGGGTTAGGGTTAGGGTTAGGGTTAGGGTTAGGGTTAGGGTTAGGGTTAGGGTTAGGGTTAGGGTTAGGGTTAGGGTTAGGGTTAGGGTTAGGGTTAGGGTTAGGGTTAGGGTTAGGGTTAGGGTTAGGGTTAGGGTTAGGGTTAGGGTTAGGGTTAGGGTTAGGGTTAGGGTTAGGGTTAGGGTTAGGGTTAGGGTTAGGGTTAGGGTTAGGGTTAGGGTTAGGGTTAGGGTTAGGGTTAGGGTTAGGGTTAGGGTTAGGGTTAGGGTTAGGGTTAGGGTTAGGGTTAGGGTTAGGGTTAGGGTTAGGGTTAGGGTTAGGGTTAGGGTTAGGGTTAGGGTTAGGGTTAGGGTTAGGGTTAGGGTTAGGGTTAGGGTTAGGGTTAGGGTTAGGGTTAGGGTTAGGGTTAGGGTTAGGGTTAGGGTTAGGGTTAGGGTTAGGGTTAGGGTTAGGGTTAGGGTTAGGGTTAGGGTTAGGGTTAGGGTTAGGGTTAGGGTTAGGGTTAGGGTTAGGGTTAGGGTTAGGGTTAGGGTTAGGGTTAGGGTTAGGGTTAGGGTTAGGGTTAGGGTTAGGGTTAGGGTTAGGGTTAGGGTTAGGGTTAGGGTTAGGGTTAGGGTTAGGGTTAGGGTTAGGGTTAGGGTTAGGGTTAGGGTTAGGGTTAGGGTTAGGGTTAGGGTTAGGGTTAGGGTTAGGGTTAGGGTTAGGGTTAGGGTTAGGGTTAGGGTTAGGGTTAGGGTTAGGGTTAGGGTTAGGGTTAGGGTTAGGGTTAGGGTTAGGGTTAGGGTTAGGGTTAGGGTTAGGGTTAGGGTTAGGGTTAGGGTTAGGGTTAGGGTTAGGGTTAGGGTTAGGGTTAGGGTTAGGGTTAGGGTTAGGGTTAGGGTTAGGGTTAGGGTTAGGGTTAGGGTTAGGGTTAGGGTTAGGGTTAGGGTTAGGGTTAGGGTTAGGGTTAGGGTTAGGGTTAGGGTTAGGGTTAGGGTTAGGGTTAGGGTTAGGGTTAGGGTTAGGGTTAGGGTTAGGGTTAGGGTTAGGGTTAGGGTTAGGGTTAGGGTTAGGGTTAGGGTTAGGGTTAGGGTTAGGGTTAGGGTTAGGGTTAGGGTTAGGGTTAGGGTTAGGGTTAGGGTTAGGGTTAGGGTTAGGGTTAGGGTTAGGGTTAGGGTTAGGGTTAGGGTTAGGGTTAGGGTTAGGGTTAGGGTTAGGGTTAGGGTTAGGGTTAGGGTTAGGGTTAGGGTTAGGGTTAGGGTTAGGGTTAGGGTTAGGGTTAGGGTTAGGGTTAGGGTTAGGGTTAGGGTTAGGGTTAGGGTTAGGGTTAGGGTTAGGGTTAGGGTTAGGGTTAGGGTTAGGGTTAGGGTTAGGGTTAGGGTTAGGGTTAGGGTTAGGGTTAGGGTTAGGGTTAGGGTTAGGGTTAGGGTTAGGGTTAGGGTTAGGGTTAGGGTTAGGGTTAGGGTTAGGGTTAGGGTTAGGGTTAGGGTTAGGGTTAGGGTTAGGGTTAGGGTTAGGGTTAGGGTTAGGGTTAGGGTTAGGGTTAGGGTTAGGGTTAGGGTTAGGGTTAGGGTTAGGGTTAGGGTTAGGGTTAGGGTTAGGGTTAGGGTTAGGGTTAGGGTTAGGGTTAGGGTTAGGGTTAGGGTTAGGGTTAGGGTTAGGGTTAGGGTTAGGGTTAGGGTTAGGGTTAGGGTTAGGGTTAGGGTTAGGGTTAGGGTTAGGGTTAGGGTTAGGGTTAGGGTTAGGGTTAGGGTTAGGGTTAGGGTTAGGGTTAGGGTTAGGGTTAGGGTTAGGGTTAGGGTTAGGGTTAGGGTTAGGGTTAGGGTTAGGGTTAGGGTTAGGGTTAGGGTTAGGGTTAGGGTTAGGGTTAGGGTTAGGGTTAGGGTTAGGGTTAGGGTTAGGGTTAGGGTTAGGGTTAGGGTTAGGGTTAGGGTTAGGGTTAGGGTTAGGGTTAGGGTTAGGGTTAGGGTTAGGGTTAGGGTTAGGGTTAGGGTTAGGGTTAGGGTTAGGGTTAGGGTTAGGGTTAGGGTTAGGGTTAGGGTTAGGGTTAGGGTTAGGGTTAGGGTTAGGGTTAGGGTTAGGGTTAGGGTTAGGGTTAGGGTTAGGGTTAGGGTTAGGGTTAGGGTTAGGGTTAGGGTTAGGGTTAGGGTTAGGGTTAGGGTTAGGGTTAGGGTTAGGGTTAGGGTTAGGGTTAGGGTTAGGGTTAGGGTTAGGGTTAGGGTTAGGGTTAGGGTTAGGGTTAGGGTTAGGGTTAGGGTTAGGGTTAGGGTTAGGGTTAGGGTTAGGGTTAGGGTTAGGGTTAGGGTTAGGGTTAGGGTTAGGGTTAGGGTTAGGGTTAGGGTTAGGGTTAGGGTTAGGGTTAGGGTTAGGGTTAGGGTTAGGGTTAGGGTTAGGGTTAGGGTTAGGGTTAGGGTTAGGGTTAGGGTTAGGGTTAGGGTTAGGGTTAGGGTTAGGGTTAGGGTTAGGGTTAGGGTTAGGGTTAGGGTTAGGGTTAGGGTTAGGGTTAGGGTTAGGGTTAGGGTTAGGGTTAGGGTTAGGGTTAGGGTTAGGGTTAGGGTTAGGGTTAGGGTTAGGGTTAGGGTTAGGGTTAGGGTTAGGGTTAGGGTTAGGGTTAGGGTTAGGGTTAGGGTTAGGGTTAGGGTTAGGGTTAGGGTTAGGGTTAGGGTTAGGGTTAGGGTTAGGGTTAGGGTTAGGGTTAGGGTTAGGGTTAGGGTTAGGGTTAGGGTTAGGGTTAGGGTTAGGGTTAGGGTTAGGGTTAGGGTTAGGGTTAGGGTTAGGGTTAGGGTTAGGGTTAGGGTTAGGGTTAGGGTTAGGGTTAGGGTTAGGGTTAGGGTTAGGGTTAGGGTTAGGGTTAGGGTTAGGGTTAGGGTTAGGGTTAGGGTTAGGGTTAGGGTTAGGGTTAGGGTTAGGGTTAGGGTTAGGGTTAGGGTTAGGGTTAGGGTTAGGGTTAGGGTTAGGGTTAGGGTTAGGGTTAGGGTTAGGGTTAGGGTTAGGGTTAGGGTTAGGGTTAGGGTTAGGGTTAGGGTTAGGGTTAGGGTTAGGGTTAGGGTTAGGGTTAGGGTTAGGGTTAGGGTTAGGGTTAGGGTTAGGGTTAGGGTTAGGGTTAGGGTTAGGGTTAGGGTTAGGGTTAGGGTTAGGGTTAGGGTTAGGGTTAGGGTTAGGGTTAGGGTTAGGGTTAGGGTTAGGGTTAGGGTTAGGGTTAGGGTTAGGGTTAGGGTTAGGGTTAGGGTTAGGGTTAGGGTTAGGGTTAGGGTTAGGGTTAGGGTTAGGGTTAGGGTTAGGGTTAGGGTTAGGGTTAGGGTTAGGGTTAGGGTTAGGGTTAGGGTTAGGGTTAGGGTTAGGGTTAGGGTTAGGGTTAGGGTTAGGGTTAGGGTTAGGGTTAGGGTTAGGGTTAGGGTTAGGGTTAGGGTTAGGGTTAGGGTTAGGGTTAGGGTTAGGGTTAGGGTTAGGGTTAGGGTTAGGGTTAGGGTTAGGGTTAGGGTTAGGGTTAGGGTTAGGGTTAGGGTTAGGGTTAGGGTTAGGGTTAGGGTTAGGGTTAGGGTTAGGGTTAGGGTTAGGGTTAGGGTTAGGGTTAGGGTTAGGGTTAGGGTTAGGGTTAGGGTTAGGGTTAGGGTTAGGGTTAGGGTTAGGGTTAGGGTTAGGGTTAGGGTTAGGGTTAGGGTTAGGGTTAGGGTTAGGGTTAGGGTTAGGGTTAGGGTTAGGGTTAGGGTTAGGGTTAGGGTTAGGGTTAGGGTTAGGGTTAGGGTTAGGGTTAGGGTTAGGGTTAGGGTTAGGGTTAGGGTTAGGGTTAGGGTTAGGGTTAGGGTTAGGGTTAGGGTTAGGGTTAGGGTTAGGGTTAGGGTTAGGGTTAGGGTTAGGGTTAGGGTTAGGGTTAGGGTTAGGGTTAGGGTTAGGGTTAGGGTTAGGGTTAGGGTTAGGGTTAGGGTTAGGGTTAGGGTTAGGGTTAGGGTTAGGGTTAGGGTTAGGGTTAGGGTTAGGGTTAGGGTTAGGGTTAGGGTTAGGGTTAGGGTTAGGGTTAGGGTTAGGGTTAGGGTTAGGGTTAGGGTTAGGGTTAGGGTTAGGGTTAGGGTTAGGGTTAGGGTTAGGGTTAGGGTTAGGGTTAGGGTTAGGGTTAGGGTTAGGGTTAGGGTTAGGGTTAGGGTTAGGGTTAGGGTTAGGGTTAGGGTTAGGGTTAGGGTTAGGGTTAGGGTTAGGGTTAGGGTTAGGGTTAGGGTTAGGGTTAGGGTTAGGGTTAGGGTTAGGGTTAGGGTTAGGGTTAGGGTTAGGGTTAGGGTTAGGGTTAGGGTTAGGGTTAGGGTTAGGGTTAGGGTTAGGGTTAGGGTTAGGGTTAGGGTTAGGGTTAGGGTTAGGGTTAGGGTTAGGGTTAGGGTTAGGGTTAGGGTTAGGGTTAGGGTTAGGGTTAGGGTTAGGGTTAGGGTTAGGGTTAGGGTTAGGGTTAGGGTTAGGGTTAGGGTTAGGGTTAGGGTTAGGGTTAGGGTTAGGGTTAGGGTTAGGGTTAGGGTTAGGGTTAGGGTTAGGGTTAGGGTTAGGGTTAGGGTTAGGGTTAGGGTTAGGGTTAGGGTTAGGGTTAGGGTTAGGGTTAGGGTTAGGGTTAGGGTTAGGGTTAGGGTTAGGGTTAGGGTTAGGGTTAGGGTTAGGGTTAGGGTTAGGGTTAGGGTTAGGGTTAGGGTTAGGGTTAGGGTTAGGGTTAGGGTTAGGGTTAGGGTTAGGGTTAGGGTTAGGGTTAGGGTTAGGGTTAGGGTTAGGGTTAGGGTTAGGGTTAGGGTTAGGGTTAGGGTTAGGGTTAGGGTTAGGGTTAGGGTTAGGGTTAGGGTTAGGGTTAGGGTTAGGGTTAGGGTTAGGGTTAGGGTTAGGGTTAGGGTTAGGGTTAGGGTTAGGGTTAGGGTTAGGGTTAGGGTTAGGGTTAGGGTTAGGGTTAGGGTTAGGGTTAGGGTTAGGGTTAGGGTTAGGGTTAGGGTTAGGGTTAGGGTTAGGGTTAGGGTTAGGGTTAGGGTTAGGGTTAGGGTTAGGGTTAGGGTTAGGGTTAGGGTTAGGGTTAGGGTTAGGGTTAGGGTTAGGGTTAGGGTTAGGGTTAGGGTTAGGGTTAGGGTTAGGGTTAGGGTTAGGGTTAGGGTTAGGGTTAGGGTTAGGGTTAGGGTTAGGGTTAGGGTTAGGGTTAGGGTTAGGGTTAGGGTTAGGGTTAGGGTTAGGGTTAGGGTTAGGGTTAGGGTTAGGGTTAGGGTTAGGGTTAGGGTTAGGGTTAGGGTTAGGGTTAGGGTTAGGGTTAGGGTTAGGGTTAGGGTTAGGGTTAGGGTTAGGGTTAGGGTTAGGGTTAGGGTTAGGGTTAGGGTTAGGGTTAGGGTTAGGGTTAGGGTTAGGGTTAGGGTTAGGGTTAGGGTTAGGGTTAGGGTTAGGGTTAGGGTTAGGGTTAGGGTTAGGGTTAGGGTTAGGGTTAGGGTTAGGGTTAGGGTTAGGGTTAGGGTTAGGGTTAGGGTTAGGGTTAGGGTTAGGGTTAGGGTTAGGGTTAGGGTTAGGGTTAGGGTTAGGGTTAGGGTTAGGGTTAGGGTTAGGGTTAGGGTTAGGGTTAGGGTTAGGGTTAGGGTTAGGGTTAGGGTTAGGGTTAGGGTTAGGGTTAGGGTTAGGGTTAGGGTTAGGGTTAGGGTTAGGGTTAGGGTTAGGGTTAGGGTTAGGGTTAGGGTTAGGGTTAGGGTTAGGGTTAGGGTTAGGGTTAGGGTTAGGGTTAGGGTTAGGGTTAGGGTTAGGGTTAGGGTTAGGGTTAGGGTTAGGGTTAGGGTTAGGGTTAGGGTTAGGGTTAGGGTTAGGGTTAGGGTTAGGGTTAGGGTTAGGGTTAGGGTTAGGGTTAGGGTTAGGGTTAGGGTTAGGGTTAGGGTTAGGGTTAGGGTTAGGGTTAGGGTTAGGGTTAGGGTTAGGGTTAGGGTTAGGGTTAGGGTTAGGGTTAGGGTTAGGGTTAGGGTTAGGGTTAGGGTTAGGGTTAGGGTTAGGGTTAGGGTTAGGGTTAGGGTTAGGGTTAGGGTTAGGGTTAGGGTTAGGGTTAGGGTTAGGGTTAGGGTTAGGGTTAGGGTTAGGGTTAGGGTTAGGGTTAGGGTTAGGGTTAGGGTTAGGGTTAGGGTTAGGGTTAGGGTTAGGGTTAGGGTTAGGGTTAGGGTTAGGGTTAGGGTTAGGGTTAGGGTTAGGGTTAGGGTTAGGGTTAGGGTTAGGGTTAGGGTTAGGGTTAGGGTTAGGGTTAGGGTTAGGGTTAGGGTTAGGGTTAGGGTTAGGGTTAGGGTTAGGGTTAGGGTTAGGGTTAGGGTTAGGGTTAGGGTTAGGGTTAGGGTTAGGGTTAGGGTTAGGGTTAGGGTTAGGGTTAGGGTTAGGGTTAGGGTTAGGGTTAGGGTTAGGGTTAGGGTTAGGGTTAGGGTTAGGGTTAGGGTTAGGGTTAGGGTTAGGGTTAGGGTTAGGGTTAGGGTTAGGGTTAGGGTTAGGGTTAGGGTTAGGGTTAGGGTTAGGGTTAGGGTTAGGGTTAGGGTTAGGGTTAGGGTTAGGGTTAGGGTTAGGGTTAGGGTTAGGGTTAGGGTTAGGGTTAGGGTTAGGGTTAGGGTTAGGGTTAGGGTTAGGGTTAGGGTTAGGGTTAGGGTTAGGGTTAGGGTTAGGGTTAGGGTTAGGGTTAGGGTTAGGGTTAGGGTTAGGGTTAGGGTTAGGGTTAGGGTTAGGGTTAGGGTTAGGGTTAGGGTTAGGGTTAGGGTTAGGGTTAGGGTTAGGGTTAGGGTTAGGGTTAGGGTTAGGGTTAGGGTTAGGGTTAGGGTTAGGGTTAGGGTTAGGGTTAGGGTTAGGGTTAGGGTTAGGGTTAGGGTTAGGGTTAGGGTTAGGGTTAGGGTTAGGGTTAGGGTTAGGGTTAGGGTTAGGGTTAGGGTTAGGGTTAGGGTTAGGGTTAGGGTTAGGGTTAGGGTTAGGGTTAGGGTTAGGGTTAGGGTTAGGGTTAGGGTTAGGGTTAGGGTTAGGGTTAGGGTTAGGGTTAGGGTTAGGGTTAGGGTTAGGGTTAGGGTTAGGGTTAGGGTTAGGGTTAGGGTTAGGGTTAGGGTTAGGGTTAGGGTTAGGGTTAGGGTTAGGGTTAGGGTTAGGGTTAGGGTTAGGGTTAGGGTTAGGGTTAGGGTTAGGGTTAGGGTTAGGGTTAGGGTTAGGGTTAGGGTTAGGGTTAGGGTTAGGGTTAGGGTTAGGGTTAGGGTTAGGGTTAGGGTTAGGGTTAGGGTTAGGGTTAGGGTTAGGGTTAGGGTTAGGGTTAGGGTTAGGGTTAGGGTTAGGGTTAGGGTTAGGGTTAGGGTTAGGGTTAGGGTTAGGGTTAGGGTTAGGGTTAGGGTTAGGGTTAGGGTTAGGGTTAGGGTTAGGGTTAGGGTTAGGGTTAGGGTTAGGGTTAGGGTTAGGGTTAGGGTTAGGGTTAGGGTTAGGGTTAGGGTTAGGGTTAGGGTTAGGGTTAGGGTTAGGGTTAGGGTTAGGGTTAGGGTTAGGGTTAGGGTTAGGGTTAGGGTTAGGGTTAGGGTTAGGGTTAGGGTTAGGGTTAGGGTTAGGGTTAGGGTTAGGGTTAGGGTTAGGGTTAGGGTTAGGGTTAGGGTTAGGGTTAGGGTTAGGGTTAGGGTTAGGGTTAGGGTTAGGGTTAGGGTTAGGGTTAGGGTTAGGGTTAGGGTTAGGGTTAGGGTTAGGGTTAGGGTTAGGGTTAGGGTTAGGGTTAGGGTTAGGGTTAGGGTTAGGGTTAGGGTTAGGGTTAGGGTTAGGGTTAGGGTTAGGGTTAGGGTTAGGGTTAGGGTTAGGGTTAGGGTTAGGGTTAGGGTTAGGGTTAGGGTTAGGGTTAGGGTTAGGGTTAGGGTTAGGGTTAGGGTTAGGGTTAGGGTTAGGGTTAGGGTTAGGGTTAGGGTTAGGGTTAGGGTTAGGGTTAGGGTTAGGGTTAGGGTTAGGGTTAGGGTTAGGGTTAGGGTTAGGGTTAGGGTTAGGGTTAGGGTTAGGGTTAGGGTTAGGGTTAGGGTTAGGGTTAGGGTTAGGGTTAGGGTTAGGGTTAGGGTTAGGGTTAGGGTTAGGGTTAGGGTTAGGGTTAGGGTTAGGGTTAGGGTTAGGGTTAGGGTTAGGGTTAGGGTTAGGGTTAGGGTTAGGGTTAGGGTTAGGGTTAGGGTTAGGGTTAGGGTTAGGGTTAGGGTTAGGGTTAGGGTTAGGGTTAGGGTTAGGGTTAGGGTTAGGGTTAGGGTTAGGGTTAGGGTTAGGGTTAGGGTTAGGGTTAGGGTTAGGGTTAGGGTTAGGGTTAGGGTTAGGGTTAGGGTTAGGGTTAGGGTTAGGGTTAGGGTTAGGGTTAGGGTTAGGGTTAGGGTTAGGGTTAGGGTTAGGGTTAGGGTTAGGGTTAGGGTTAGGGTTAGGGTTAGGGTTAGGGTTAGGGTTAGGGTTAGGGTTAGGGTTAGGGTTAGGGTTAGGGTTAGGGTTAGGGTTAGGGTTAGGGTTAGGGTTAGGGTTAGGGTTAGGGTTAGGGTTAGGGTTAGGGTTAGGGTTAGGGTTAGGGTTAGGGTTAGGGTTAGGGTTAGGGTTAGGGTTAGGGTTAGGGTTAGGGTTAGGGTTAGGGTTAGGGTTAGGGTTAGGGTTAGGGTTAGGGTTAGGGTTAGGGTTAGGGTTAGGGTTAGGGTTAGGGTTAGGGTTAGGGTTAGGGTTAGGGTTAGGGTTAGGGTTAGGGTTAGGGTTAGGGTTAGGGTTAGGGTTAGGGTTAGGGTTAGGGTTAGGGTTAGGGTTAGGGTTAGGGTTAGGGTTAGGGTTAGGGTTAGGGTTAGGGTTAGGGTTAGGGTTAGGGTTAGGGTTAGGGTTAGGGTTAGGGTTAGGGTTAGGGTTAGGGTTAGGGTTAGGGTTAGGGTTAGGGTTAGGGTTAGGGTTAGGGTTAGGGTTAGGGTTAGGGTTAGGGTTAGGGTTAGGGTTAGGGTTAGGGTTAGGGTTAGGGTTAGGGTTAGGGTTAGGGTTAGGGTTAGGGTTAGGGTTAGGGTTAGGGTTAGGGTTAGGGTTAGGGTTAGGGTTAGGGTTAGGGTTAGGGTTAGGGTTAGGGTTAGGGTTAGGGTTAGGGTTAGGGTTAGGGTTAGGGTTAGGGTTAGGGTTAGGGTTAGGGTTAGGGTTAGGGTTAGGGTTAGGGTTAGGGTTAGGGTTAGGGTTAGGGTTAGGGTTAGGGTTAGGGTTAGGGTTAGGGTTAGGGTTAGGGTTAGGGTTAGGGTTAGGGTTAGGGTTAGGGTTAGGGTTAGGGTTAGGGTTAGGGTTAGGGTTAGGGTTAGGGTTAGGGTTAGGGTTAGGGTTAGGGTTAGGGTTAGGGTTAGGGTTAGGGTTAGGGTTAGGGTTAGGGTTAGGGTTAGGGTTAGGGTTAGGGTTAGGGTTAGGGTTAGGGTTAGGGTTAGGGTTAGGGTTAGGGTTAGGGTTAGGGTTAGGGTTAGGGTTAGGGTTAGGGTTAGGGTTAGGGTTAGGGTTAGGGTTAGGGTTAGGGTTAGGGTTAGGGTTAGGGTTAGGGTTAGGGTTAGGGTTAGGGTTAGGGTTAGGGTTAGGGTTAGGGTTAGGGTTAGGGTTAGGGTTAGGGTTAGGGTTAGGGTTAGGGTTAGGGTTAGGGTTAGGGTTAGGGTTAGGGTTAGGGTTAGGGTTAGGGTTAGGGTTAGGGTTAGGGTTAGGGTTAGGGTTAGGGTTAGGGTTAGGGTTAGGGTTAGGGTTAGGGTTAGGGTTAGGGTTAGGGTTAGGGTTAGGGTTAGGGTTAGGGTTAGGGTTAGGGTTAGGGTTAGGGTTAGGGTTAGGGTTAGGGTTAGGGTTAGGGTTAGGGTTAGGGTTAGGGTTAGGGTTAGGGTTAGGGTTAGGGTTAGGGTTAGGGTTAGGGTTAGGGTTAGGGTTAGGGTTAGGGTTAGGGTTAGGGTTAGGGTTAGGGTTAGGGTTAGGGTTAGGGTTAGGGTTAGGGTTAGGGTTAGGGTTAGGGTTAGGGTTAGGGTTAGGGTTAGGGTTAGGGTTAGGGTTAGGGTTAGGGTTAGGGTTAGGGTTAGGGTTAGGGTTAGGGTTAGGGTTAGGGTTAGGGTTAGGGTTAGGGTTAGGGTTAGGGTTAGGGTTAGGGTTAGGGTTAGGGTTAGGGTTAGGGTTAGGGTTAGGGTTAGGGTTAGGGTTAGGGTTAGGGTTAGGGTTAGGGTTAGGGTTAGGGTTAGGGTTAGGGTTAGGGTTAGGGTTAGGGTTAGGGTTAGGGTTAGGGTTAGGGTTAGGGTTAGGGTTAGGGTTAGGGTTAGGGTTAGGGTTAGGGTTAGGGTTAGGGTTAGGGTTAGGGTTAGGGTTAGGGTTAGGGTTAGGGTTAGGGTTAGGGTTAGGGTTAGGGTTAGGGTTAGGGTTAGGGTTAGGGTTAGGGTTAGGGTTAGGGTTAGGGTTAGGGTTAGGGTTAGGGTTAGGGTTAGGGTTAGGGTTAGGGTTAGGGTTAGGGTTAGGGTTAGGGTTAGGGTTAGGGTTAGGGTTAGGGTTAGGGTTAGGGTTAGGGTTAGGGTTAGGGTTAGGGTTAGGGTTAGGGTTAGGGTTAGGGTTAGGGTTAGGGTTAGGGTTAGGGTTAGGGTTAGGGTTAGGGTTAGGGTTAGGGTTAGGGTTAGGGTTAGGGTTAGGGTTAGGGTTAGGGTTAGGGTTAGGGTTAGGGTTAGGGTTAGGGTTAGGGTTAGGGTTAGGGTTAGGGTTAGGGTTAGGGTTAGGGTTAGGGTTAGGGTTAGGGTTAGGGTTAGGGTTAGGGTTAGGGTTAGGGTTAGGGTTAGGGTTAGGGTTAGGGTTAGGGTTAGGGTTAGGGTTAGGGTTAGGGTTAGGGTTAGGGTTAGGGTTAGGGTTAGGGTTAGGGTTAGGGTTAGGGTTAGGGTTAGGGTTAGGGTTAGGGTTAGGGTTAGGGTTAGGGTTAGGGTTAGGGTTAGGGTTAGGGTTAGGGTTAGGGTTAGGGTTAGGGTTAGGGTTAGGGTTAGGGTTAGGGTTAGGGTTAGGGTTAGGGTTAGGGTTAGGGTTAGGGTTAGGGTTAGGGTTAGGGTTAGGGTTAGGGTTAGGGTTAGGGTTAGGGTTAGGGTTAGGGTTAGGGTTAGGGTTAGGGTTAGGGTTAGGGTTAGGGTTAGGGTTAGGGTTAGGGTTAGGGTTAGGGTTAGGGTTAGGGTTAGGGTTAGGGTTAGGGTTAGGGTTAGGGTTAGGGTTAGGGTTAGGGTTAGGGTTAGGGTTAGGGTTAGGGTTAGGGTTAGGGTTAGGGTTAGGGTTAGGGTTAGGGTTAGGGTTAGGGTTAGGGTTAGGGTTAGGGTTAGGGTTAGGGTTAGGGTTAGGGTTAGGGTTAGGGTTAGGGTTAGGGTTAGGGTTAGGGTTAGGGTTAGGGTTAGGGTTAGGGTTAGGGTTAGGGTTAGGGTTAGGGTTAGGGTTAGGGTTAGGGTTAGGGTTAGGGTTAGGGTTAGGGTTAGGGTTAGGGTTAGGGTTAGGGTTAGGGTTAGGGTTAGGGTTAGGGTTAGGGTTAGGGTTAGGGTTAGGGTTAGGGTTAGGGTTAGGGTTAGGGTTAGGGTTAGGGTTAGGGTTAGGGTTAGGGTTAGGGTTAGGGTTAGGGTTAGGGTTAGGGTTAGGGTTAGGGTTAGGGTTAGGGTTAGGGTTAGGGTTAGGGTTAGGGTTAGGGTTAGGGTTAGGGTTAGGGTTAGGGTTAGGGTTAGGGTTAGGGTTAGGGTTAGGGTTAGGGTTAGGGTTAGGGTTAGGGTTAGGGTTAGGGTTAGGGTTAGGGTTAGGGTTAGGGTTAGGGTTAGGGTTAGGGTTAGGGTTAGGGTTAGGGTTAGGGTTAGGGTTAGGGTTAGGGTTAGGGTTAGGGTTAGGGTTAGGGTTAGGGTTAGGGTTAGGGTTAGGGTTAGGGTTAGGGTTAGGGTTAGGGTTAGGGTTAGGGTTAGGGTTAGGGTTAGGGTTAGGGTTAGGGTTAGGGTTAGGGTTAGGGTTAGGGTTAGGGTTAGGGTTAGGGTTAGGGTTAGGGTTAGGGTTAGGGTTAGGGTTAGGGTTAGGGTTAGGGTTAGGGTTAGGGTTAGGGTTAGGGTTAGGGTTAGGGTTAGGGTTAGGGTTAGGGTTAGGGTTAGGGTTAGGGTTAGGGTTAGGGTTAGGGTTAGGGTTAGGGTTAGGGTTAGGGTTAGGGTTAGGGTTAGGGTTAGGGTTAGGGTTAGGGTTAGGGTTAGGGTTAGGGTTAGGGTTAGGGTTAGGGTTAGGGTTAGGGTTAGGGTTAGGGTTAGGGTTAGGGTTAGGGTTAGGGTTAGGGTTAGGGTTAGGGTTAGGGTTAGGGTTAGGGTTAGGGTTAGGGTTAGGGTTAGGGTTAGGGTTAGGGTTAGGGTTAGGGTTAGGGTTAGGGTTAGGGTTAGGGTTAGGGTTAGGGTTAGGGTTAGGGTTAGGGTTAGGGTTAGGGTTAGGGTTAGGGTTAGGGTTAGGGTTAGGGTTAGGGTTAGGGTTAGGGTTAGGGTTAGGGTTAGGGTTAGGGTTAGGGTTAGGGTTAGGGTTAGGGTTAGGGTTAGGGTTAGGGTTAGGGTTAGGGTTAGGGTTAGGGTTAGGGTTAGGGTTAGGGTTAGGGTTAGGGTTAGGGTTAGGGTTAGGGTTAGGGTTAGGGTTAGGGTTAGGGTTAGGGTTAGGGTTAGGGTTAGGGTTAGGGTTAGGGTTAGGGTTAGGGTTAGGGTTAGGGTTAGGGTTAGGGTTAGGGTTAGGGTTAGGGTTAGGGTTAGGGTTAGGGTTAGGGTTAGGGTTAGGGTTAGGGTTAGGGTTAGGGTTAGGGTTAGGGTTAGGGTTAGGGTTAGGGTTAGGGTTAGGGTTAGGGTTAGGGTTAGGGTTAGGGTTAGGGTTAGGGTTAGGGTTAGGGTTAGGGTTAGGGTTAGGGTTAGGGTTAGGGTTAGGGTTAGGGTTAGGGTTAGGGTTAGGGTTAGGGTTAGGGTTAGGGTTAGGGTTAGGGTTAGGGTTAGGGTTAGGGTTAGGGTTAGGGTTAGGGTTAGGGTTAGGGTTAGGGTTAGGGTTAGGGTTAGGGTTAGGGTTAGGGTTAGGGTTAGGGTTAGGGTTAGGGTTAGGGTTAGGGTTAGGGTTAGGGTTAGGGTTAGGGTTAGGGTTAGGGTTAGGGTTAGGGTTAGGGTTAGGGTTAGGGTTAGGGTTAGGGTTAGGGTTAGGGTTAGGGTTAGGGTTAGGGTTAGGGTTAGGGTTAGGGTTAGGGTTAGGGTTAGGGTTAGGGTTAGGGTTAGGGTTAGGGTTAGGGTTAGGGTTAGGGTTAGGGTTAGGGTTAGGGTTAGGGTTAGGGTTAGGGTTAGGGTTAGGGTTAGGGTTAGGGTTAGGGTTAGGGTTAGGGTTAGGGTTAGGGTTAGGGTTAGGGTTAGGGTTAGGGTTAGGGTTAGGGTTAGGGTTAGGGTTAGGGTTAGGGTTAGGGTTAGGGTTAGGGTTAGGGTTAGGGTTAGGGTTAGGGTTAGGGTTAGGGTTAGGGTTAGGGTTAGGGTTAGGGTTAGGGTTAGGGTTAGGGTTAGGGTTAGGGTTAGGGTTAGGGTTAGGGTTAGGGTTAGGGTTAGGGTTAGGGTTAGGGTTAGGGTTAGGGTTAGGGTTAGGGTTAGGGTTAGGGTTAGGGTTAGGGTTAGGGTTAGGGTTAGGGTTAGGGTTAGGGTTAGGGTTAGGGTTAGGGTTAGGGTTAGGGTTAGGGTTAGGGTTAGGGTTAGGGTTAGGGTTAGGGTTAGGGTTAGGGTTAGGGTTAGGGTTAGGGTTAGGGTTAGGGTTAGGGTTAGGGTTAGGGTTAGGGTTAGGGTTAGGGTTAGGGTTAGGGTTAGGGTTAGGGTTAGGGTTAGGGTTAGGGTTAGGGTTAGGGTTAGGGTTAGGGTTAGGGTTAGGGTTAGGGTTAGGGTTAGGGTTAGGGTTAGGGTTAGGGTTAGGGTTAGGGTTAGGGTTAGGGTTAGGGTTAGGGTTAGGGTTAGGGTTAGGGTTAGGGTTAGGGTTAGGGTTAGGGTTAGGGTTAGGGTTAGGGTTAGGGTTAGGGTTAGGGTTAGGGTTAGGGTTAGGGTTAGGGTTAGGGTTAGGGTTAGGGTTAGGGTTAGGGTTAGGGTTAGGGTTAGGGTTAGGGTTAGGGTTAGGGTTAGGGTTAGGGTTAGGGTTAGGGTTAGGGTTAGGGTTAGGGTTAGGGTTAGGGTTAGGGTTAGGGTTAGGGTTAGGGTTAGGGTTAGGGTTAGGGTTAGGGTTAGGGTTAGGGTTAGGGTTAGGGTTAGGGTTAGGGTTAGGGTTAGGGTTAGGGTTAGGGTTAGGGTTAGGGTTAGGGTTAGGGTTAGGGTTAGGGTTAGGGTTAGGGTTAGGGTTAGGGTTAGGGTTAGGGTTAGGGTTAGGGTTAGGGTTAGGGTTAGGGTTAGGGTTAGGGTTAGGGTTAGGGTTAGGGTTAGGGTTAGGGTTAGGGTTAGGGTTAGGGTTAGGGTTAGGGTTAGGGTTAGGGTTAGGGTTAGGGTTAGGGTTAGGGTTAGGGTTAGGGTTAGGGTTAGGGTTAGGGTTAGGGTTAGGGTTAGGGTTAGGGTTAGGGTTAGGGTTAGGGTTAGGGTTAGGGTTAGGGTTAGGGTTAGGGTTAGGGTTAGGGTTAGGGTTAGGGTTAGGGTTAGGGTTAGGGTTAGGGTTAGGGTTAGGGTTAGGGTTAGGGTTAGGGTTAGGGTTAGGGTTAGGGTTAGGGTTAGGGTTAGGGTTAGGGTTAGGGTTAGGGTTAGGGTTAGGGTTAGGGTTAGGGTTAGGGTTAGGGTTAGGGTTAGGGTTAGGGTTAGGGTTAGGGTTAGGGTTAGGGTTAGGGTTAGGGTTAGGGTTAGGGTTAGGGTTAGGGTTAGGGTTAGGGTTAGGGTTAGGGTTAGGGTTAGGGTTAGGGTTAGGGTTAGGGTTAGGGTTAGGGTTAGGGTTAGGGTTAGGGTTAGGGTTAGGGTTAGGGTTAGGGTTAGGGTTAGGGTTAGGGTTAGGGTTAGGGTTAGGGTTAGGGTTAGGGTTAGGGTTAGGGTTAGGGTTAGGGTTAGGGTTAGGGTTAGGGTTAGGGTTAGGGTTAGGGTTAGGGTTAGGGTTAGGGTTAGGGTTAGGGTTAGGGTTAGGGTTAGGGTTAGGGTTAGGGTTAGGGTTAGGGTTAGGGTTAGGGTTAGGGTTAGGGTTAGGGTTAGGGTTAGGGTTAGGGTTAGGGTTAGGGTTAGGGTTAGGGTTAGGGTTAGGGTTAGGGTTAGGGTTAGGGTTAGGGTTAGGGTTAGGGTTAGGGTTAGGGTTAGGGTTAGGGTTAGGGTTAGGGTTAGGGTTAGGGTTAGGGTTAGGGTTAGGGTTAGGGTTAGGGTTAGGGTTAGGGTTAGGGTTAGGGTTAGGGTTAGGGTTAGGGTTAGGGTTAGGGTTAGGGTTAGGGTTAGGGTTAGGGTTAGGGTTAGGGTTAGGGTTAGGGTTAGGGTTAGGGTTAGGGTTAGGGTTAGGGTTAGGGTTAGGGTTAGGGTTAGGGTTAGGGTTAGGGTTAGGGTTAGGGTTAGGGTTAGGGTTAGGGTTAGGGTTAGGGTTAGGGTTAGGGTTAGGGTTAGGGTTAGGGTTAGGGTTAGGGTTAGGGTTAGGGTTAGGGTTAGGGTTAGGGTTAGGGTTAGGGTTAGGGTTAGGGTTAGGGTTAGGGTTAGGGTTAGGGTTAGGGTTAGGGTTAGGGTTAGGGTTAGGGTTAGGGTTAGGGTTAGGGTTAGGGTTAGGGTTAGGGTTAGGGTTAGGGTTAGGGTTAGGGTTAGGGTTAGGGTTAGGGTTAGGGTTAGGGTTAGGGTTAGGGTTAGGGTTAGGGTTAGGGTTAGGGTTAGGGTTAGGGTTAGGGTTAGGGTTAGGGTTAGGGTTAGGGTTAGGGTTAGGGTTAGGGTTAGGGTTAGGGTTAGGGTTAGGGTTAGGGTTAGGGTTAGGGTTAGGGTTAGGGTTAGGGTTAGGGTTAGGGTTAGGGTTAGGGTTAGGGTTAGGGTTAGGGTTAGGGTTAGGGTTAGGGTTAGGGTTAGGGTTAGGGTTAGGGTTAGGGTTAGGGTTAGGGTTAGGGTTAGGGTTAGGGTTAGGGTTAGGGTTAGGGTTAGGGTTAGGGTTAGGGTTAGGGTTAGGGTTAGGGTTAGGGTTAGGGTTAGGGTTAGGGTTAGGGTTAGGGTTAGGGTTAGGGTTAGGGTTAGGGTTAGGGTTAGGGTTAGGGTTAGGGTTAGGGTTAGGGTTAGGGTTAGGGTTAGGGTTAGGGTTAGGGTTAGGGTTAGGGTTAGGGTTAGGGTTAGGGTTAGGGTTAGGGTTAGGGTTAGGGTTAGGGTTAGGGTTAGGGTTAGGGTTAGGGTTAGGGTTAGGGTTAGGGTTAGGGTTAGGGTTAGGGTTAGGGTTAGGGTTAGGGTTAGGGTTAGGGTTAGGGTTAGGGTTAGGGTTAGGGTTAGGGTTAGGGTTAGGGTTAGGGTTAGGGTTAGGGTTAGGGTTAGGGTTAGGGTTAGGGTTAGGGTTAGGGTTAGGGTTAGGGTTAGGGTTAGGGTTAGGGTTAGGGTTAGGGTTAGGGTTAGGGTTAGGGTTAGGGTTAGGGTTAGGGTTAGGGTTAGGGTTAGGGTTAGGGTTAGGGTTAGGGTTAGGGTTAGGGTTAGGGTTAGGGTTAGGGTTAGGGTTAGGGTTAGGGTTAGGGTTAGGGTTAGGGTTAGGGTTAGGGTTAGGGTTAGGGTTAGGGTTAGGGTTAGGGTTAGGGTTAGGGTTAGGGTTAGGGTTAGGGTTAGGGTTAGGGTTAGGGTTAGGGTTAGGGTTAGGGTTAGGGTTAGGGTTAGGGTTAGGGTTAGGGTTAGGGTTAGGGTTAGGGTTAGGGTTAGGGTTAGGGTTAGGGTTAGGGTTAGGGTTAGGGTTAGGGTTAGGGTTAGGGTTAGGGTTAGGGTTAGGGTTAGGGTTAGGGTTAGGGTTAGGGTTAGGGTTAGGGTTAGGGTTAGGGTTAGGGTTAGGGTTAGGGTTAGGGTTAGGGTTAGGGTTAGGGTTAGGGTTAGGGTTAGGGTTAGGGTTAGGGTTAGGGTTAGGGTTAGGGTTAGGGTTAGGGTTAGGGTTAGGGTTAGGGTTAGGGTTAGGGTTAGGGTTAGGGTTAGGGTTAGGGTTAGGGTTAGGGTTAGGGTTAGGGTTAGGGTTAGGGTTAGGGTTAGGGTTAGGGTTAGGGTTAGGGTTAGGGTTAGGGTTAGGGTTAGGGTTAGGGTTAGGGTTAGGGTTAGGGTTAGGGTTAGGGTTAGGGTTAGGGTTAGGGTTAGGGTTAGGGTTAGGGTTAGGGTTAGGGTTAGGGTTAGGGTTAGGGTTAGGGTTAGGGTTAGGGTTAGGGTTAGGGTTAGGGTTAGGGTTAGGGTTAGGGTTAGGGTTAGGGTTAGGGTTAGGGTTAGGGTTAGGGTTAGGGTTAGGGTTAGGGTTAGGGTTAGGGTTAGGGTTAGGGTTAGGGTTAGGGTTAGGGTTAGGGTTAGGGTTAGGGTTAGGGTTAGGGTTAGGGTTAGGGTTAGGGTTAGGGTTAGGGTTAGGGTTAGGGTTAGGGTTAGGGTTAGGGTTAGGGTTAGGGTTAGGGTTAGGGTTAGGGTTAGGGTTAGGGTTAGGGTTAGGGTTAGGGTTAGGGTTAGGGTTAGGGTTAGGGTTAGGGTTAGGGTTAGGGTTAGGGTTAGGGTTAGGGTTAGGGTTAGGGTTAGGGTTAGGGTTAGGGTTAGGGTTAGGGTTAGGGTTAGGGTTAGGGTTAGGGTTAGGGTTAGGGTTAGGGTTAGGGTTAGGGTTAGGGTTAGGGTTAGGGTTAGGGTTAGGGTTAGGGTTAGGGTTAGGGTTAGGGTTAGGGTTAGGGTTAGGGTTAGGGTTAGGGTTAGGGTTAGGGTTAGGGTTAGGGTTAGGGTTAGGGTTAGGGTTAGGGTTAGGGTTAGGGTTAGGGTTAGGGTTAGGGTTAGGGTTAGGGTTAGGGTTAGGGTTAGGGTTAGGGTTAGGGTTAGGGTTAGGGTTAGGGTTAGGGTTAGGGTTAGGGTTAGGGTTAGGGTTAGGGTTAGGGTTAGGGTTAGGGTTAGGGTTAGGGTTAGGGTTAGGGTTAGGGTTAGGGTTAGGGTTAGGGTTAGGGTTAGGGTTAGGGTTAGGGTTAGGGTTAGGGTTAGGGTTAGGGTTAGGGTTAGGGTTAGGGTTAGGGTTAGGGTTAGGGTTAGGGTTAGGGTTAGGGTTAGGGTTAGGGTTAGGGTTAGGGTTAGGGTTAGGGTTAGGGTTAGGGTTAGGGTTAGGGTTAGGGTTAGGGTTAGGGTTAGGGTTAGGGTTAGGGTTAGGGTTAGGGTTAGGGTTAGGGTTAGGGTTAGGGTTAGGGTTAGGGTTAGGGTTAGGGTTAGGGTTAGGGTTAGGGTTAGGGTTAGGGTTAGGGTTAGGGTTAGGGTTAGGGTTAGGGTTAGGGTTAGGGTTAGGGTTAGGGTTAGGGTTAGGGTTAGGGTTAGGGTTAGGGTTAGGGTTAGGGTTAGGGTTAGGGTTAGGGTTAGGGTTAGGGTTAGGGTTAGGGTTAGGGTTAGGGTTAGGGTTAGGGTTAGGGTTAGGGTTAGGGTTAGGGTTAGGGTTAGGGTTAGGGTTAGGGTTAGGGTTAGGGTTAGGGTTAGGGTTAGGGTTAGGGTTAGGGTTAGGGTTAGGGTTAGGGTTAGGGTTAGGGTTAGGGTTAGGGTTAGGGTTAGGGTTAGGGTTAGGGTTAGGGTTAGGGTTAGGGTTAGGGTTAGGGTTAGGGTTAGGGTTAGGGTTAGGGTTAGGGTTAGGGTTAGGGTTAGGGTTAGGGTTAGGGTTAGGGTTAGGGTTAGGGTTAGGGTTAGGGTTAGGGTTAGGGTTAGGGTTAGGGTTAGGGTTAGGGTTAGGGTTAGGGTTAGGGTTAGGGTTAGGGTTAGGGTTAGGGTTAGGGTTAGGGTTAGGGTTAGGGTTAGGGTTAGGGTTAGGGTTAGGGTTAGGGTTAGGGTTAGGGTTAGGGTTAGGGTTAGGGTTAGGGTTAGGGTTAGGGTTAGGGTTAGGGTTAGGGTTAGGGTTAGGGTTAGGGTTAGGGTTAGGGTTAGGGTTAGGGTTAGGGTTAGGGTTAGGGTTAGGGTTAGGGTTAGGGTTAGGGTTAGGGTTAGGGTTAGGGTTAGGGTTAGGGTTAGGGTTAGGGTTAGGGTTAGGGTTAGGGTTAGGGTTAGGGTTAGGGTTAGGGTTAGGGTTAGGGTTAGGGTTAGGGTTAGGGTTAGGGTTAGGGTTAGGGTTAGGGTTAGGGTTAGGGTTAGGGTTAGGGTTAGGGTTAGGGTTAGGGTTAGGGTTAGGGTTAGGGTTAGGGTTAGGGTTAGGGTTAGGGTTAGGGTTAGGGTTAGGGTTAGGGTTAGGGTTAGGGTTAGGGTTAGGGTTAGGGTTAGGGTTAGGGTTAGGGTTAGGGTTAGGGTTAGGGTTAGGGTTAGGGTTAGGGTTAGGGTTAGGGTTAGGGTTAGGGTTAGGGTTAGGGTTAGGGTTAGGGTTAGGGTTAGGGTTAGGGTTAGGGTTAGGGTTAGGGTTAGGGTTAGGGTTAGGGTTAGGGTTAGGGTTAGGGTTAGGGTTAGGGTTAGGGTTAGGGTTAGGGTTAGGGTTAGGGTTAGGGTTAGGGTTAGGGTTAGGGTTAGGGTTAGGGTTAGGGTTAGGGTTAGGGTTAGGGTTAGGGTTAGGGTTAGGGTTAGGGTTAGGGTTAGGGTTAGGGTTAGGGTTAGGGTTAGGGTTAGGGTTAGGGTTAGGGTTAGGGTTAGGGTTAGGGTTAGGGTTAGGGTTAGGGTTAGGGTTAGGGTTAGGGTTAGGGTTAGGGTTAGGGTTAGGGTTAGGGTTAGGGTTAGGGTTAGGGTTAGGGTTAGGGTTAGGGTTAGGGTTAGGGTTAGGGTTAGGGTTAGGGTTAGGGTTAGGGTTAGGGTTAGGGTTAGGGTTAGGGTTAGGGTTAGGGTTAGGGTTAGGGTTAGGGTTAGGGTTAGGGTTAGGGTTAGGGTTAGGGTTAGGGTTAGGGTTAGGGTTAGGGTTAGGGTTAGGGTTAGGGTTAGGGTTAGGGTTAGGGTTAGGGTTAGGGTTAGGGTTAGGGTTAGGGTTAGGGTTAGGGTTAGGGTTAGGGTTAGGGTTAGGGTTAGGGTTAGGGTTAGGGTTAGGGTTAGGGTTAGGGTTAGGGTTAGGGTTAGGGTTAGGGTTAGGGTTAGGGTTAGGGTTAGGGTTAGGGTTAGGGTTAGGGTTAGGGTTAGGGTTAGGGTTAGGGTTAGGGTTAGGGTTAGGGTTAGGGTTAGGGTTAGGGTTAGGGTTAGGGTTAGGGTTAGGGTTAGGGTTAGGGTTAGGGTTAGGGTTAGGGTTAGGGTTAGGGTTAGGGTTAGGGTTAGGGTTAGGGTTAGGGTTAGGGTTAGGGTTAGGGTTAGGGTTAGGGTTAGGGTTAGGGTTAGGGTTAGGGTTAGGGTTAGGGTTAGGGTTAGGGTTAGGGTTAGGGTTAGGGTTAGGGTTAGGGTTAGGGTTAGGGTTAGGGTTAGGGTTAGGGTTAGGGTTAGGGTTAGGGTTAGGGTTAGGGTTAGGGTTAGGGTTAGGGTTAGGGTTAGGGTTAGGGTTAGGGTTAGGGTTAGGGTTAGGGTTAGGGTTAGGGTTAGGGTTAGGGTTAGGGTTAGGGTTAGGGTTAGGGTTAGGGTTAGGGTTAGGGTTAGGGTTAGGGTTAGGGTTAGGGTTAGGGTTAGGGTTAGGGTTAGGGTTAGGGTTAGGGTTAGGGTTAGGGTTAGGGTTAGGGTTAGGGTTAGGGTTAGGGTTAGGGTTAGGGTTAGGGTTAGGGTTAGGGTTAGGGTTAGGGTTAGGGTTAGGGTTAGGGTTAGGGTTAGGGTTAGGGTTAGGGTTAGGGTTAGGGTTAGGGTTAGGGTTAGGGTTAGGGTTAGGGTTAGGGTTAGGGTTAGGGTTAGGGTTAGGGTTAGGGTTAGGGTTAGGGTTAGGGTTAGGGTTAGGGTTAGGGTTAGGGTTAGGGTTAGGGTTAGGGTTAGGGTTAGGGTTAGGGTTAGGGTTAGGGTTAGGGTTAGGGTTAGGGTTAGGGTTAGGGTTAGGGTTAGGGTTAGGGTTAGGGTTAGGGTTAGGGTTAGGGTTAGGGTTAGGGTTAGGGTTAGGGTTAGGGTTAGGGTTAGGGTTAGGGTTAGGGTTAGGGTTAGGGTTAGGGTTAGGGTTAGGGTTAGGGTTAGGGTTAGGGTTAGGGTTAGGGTTAGGGTTAGGGTTAGGGTTAGGGTTAGGGTTAGGGTTAGGGTTAGGGTTAGGGTTAGGGTTAGGGTTAGGGTTAGGGTTAGGGTTAGGGTTAGGGTTAGGGTTAGGGTTAGGGTTAGGGTTAGGGTTAGGGTTAGGGTTAGGGTTAGGGTTAGGGTTAGGGTTAGGGTTAGGGTTAGGGTTAGGGTTAGGGTTAGGGTTAGGGTTAGGGTTAGGGTTAGGGTTAGGGTTAGGGTTAGGGTTAGGGTTAGGGTTAGGGTTAGGGTTAGGGTTAGGGTTAGGGTTAGGGTTAGGGTTAGGGTTAGGGTTAGGGTTAGGGTTAGGGTTAGGGTTAGGGTTAGGGTTAGGGTTAGGGTTAGGGTTAGGGTTAGGGTTAGGGTTAGGGTTAGGGTTAGGGTTAGGGTTAGGGTTAGGGTTAGGGTTAGGGTTAGGGTTAGGGTTAGGGTTAGGGTTAGGGTTAGGGTTAGGGTTAGGGTTAGGGTTAGGGTTAGGGTTAGGGTTAGGGTTAGGGTTAGGGTTAGGGTTAGGGTTAGGGTTAGGGTTAGGGTTAGGGTTAGGGTTAGGGTTAGGGTTAGGGTTAGGGTTAGGGTTAGGGTTAGGGTTAGGGTTAGGGTTAGGGTTAGGGTTAGGGTTAGGGTTAGGGTTAGGGTTAGGGTTAGGGTTAGGGTTAGGGTTAGGGTTAGGGTTAGGGTTAGGGTTAGGGTTAGGGTTAGGGTTAGGGTTAGGGTTAGGGTTAGGGTTAGGGTTAGGGTTAGGGTTAGGGTTAGGGTTAGGGTTAGGGTTAGGGTTAGGGTTAGGGTTAGGGTTAGGGTTAGGGTTAGGGTTAGGGTTAGGGTTAGGGTTAGGGTTAGGGTTAGGGTTAGGGTTAGGGTTAGGGTTAGGGTTAGGGTTAGGGTTAGGGTTAGGGTTAGGGTTAGGGTTAGGGTTAGGGTTAGGGTTAGGGTTAGGGTTAGGGTTAGGGTTAGGGTTAGGGTTAGGGTTAGGGTTAGGGTTAGGGTTAGGGTTAGGGTTAGGGTTAGGGTTAGGGTTAGGGTTAGGGTTAGGGTTAGGGTTAGGGTTAGGGTTAGGGTTAGGGTTAGGGTTAGGGTTAGGGTTAGGGTTAGGGTTAGGGTTAGGGTTAGGGTTAGGGTTAGGGTTAGGGTTAGGGTTAGGGTTAGGGTTAGGGTTAGGGTTAGGGTTAGGGTTAGGGTTAGGGTTAGGGTTAGGGTTAGGGTTAGGGTTAGGGTTAGGGTTAGGGTTAGGGTTAGGGTTAGGGTTAGGGTTAGGGTTAGGGTTAGGGTTAGGGTTAGGGTTAGGGTTAGGGTTAGGGTTAGGGTTAGGGTTAGGGTTAGGGTTAGGGTTAGGGTTAGGGTTAGGGTTAGGGTTAGGGTTAGGGTTAGGGTTAGGGTTAGGGTTAGGGTTAGGGTTAGGGTTAGGGTTAGGGTTAGGGTTAGGGTTAGGGTTAGGGTTAGGGTTAGGGTTAGGGTTAGGGTTAGGGTTAGGGTTAGGGTTAGGGTTAGGGTTAGGGTTAGGGTTAGGGTTAGGGTTAGGGTTAGGGTTAGGGTTAGGGTTAGGGTTAGGGTTAGGGTTAGGGTTAGGGTTAGGGTTAGGGTTAGGGTTAGGGTTAGGGTTAGGGTTAGGGTTAGGGTTAGGGTTAGGGTTAGGGTTAGGGTTAGGGTTAGGGTTAGGGTTAGGGTTAGGGTTAGGGTTAGGGTTAGGGTTAGGGTTAGGGTTAGGGTTAGGGTTAGGGTTAGGGTTAGGGTTAGGGTTAGGGTTAGGGTTAGGGTTAGGGTTAGGGTTAGGGTTAGGGTTAGGGTTAGGGTTAGGGTTAGGGTTAGGGTTAGGGTTAGGGTTAGGGTTAGGGTTAGGGTTAGGGTTAGGGTTAGGGTTAGGGTTAGGGTTAGGGTTAGGGTTAGGGTTAGGGTTAGGGTTAGGGTTAGGGTTAGGGTTAGGGTTAGGGTTAGGGTTAGGGTTAGGGTTAGGGTTAGGGTTAGGGTTAGGGTTAGGGTTAGGGTTAGGGTTAGGGTTAGGGTTAGGGTTAGGGTTAGGGTTAGGGTTAGGGTTAGGGTTAGGGTTAGGGTTAGGGTTAGGGTTAGGGTTAGGGTTAGGGTTAGGGTTAGGGTTAGGGTTAGGGTTAGGGTTAGGGTTAGGGTTAGGGTTAGGGTTAGGGTTAGGGTTAGGGTTAGGGTTAGGGTTAGGGTTAGGGTTAGGGTTAGGGTTAGGGTTAGGGTTAGGGTTAGGGTTAGGGTTAGGGTTAGGGTTAGGGTTAGGGTTAGGGTTAGGGTTAGGGTTAGGGTTAGGGTTAGGGTTAGGGTTAGGGTTAGGGTTAGGGTTAGGGTTAGGGTTAGGGTTAGGGTTAGGGTTAGGGTTAGGGTTAGGGTTAGGGTTAGGGTTAGGGTTAGGGTTAGGGTTAGGGTTAGGGTTAGGGTTAGGGTTAGGGTTAGGGTTAGGGTTAGGGTTAGGGTTAGGGTTAGGGTTAGGGTTAGGGTTAGGGTTAGGGTTAGGGTTAGGGTTAGGGTTAGGGTTAGGGTTAGGGTTAGGGTTAGGGTTAGGGTTAGGGTTAGGGTTAGGGTTAGGGTTAGGGTTAGGGTTAGGGTTAGGGTTAGGGTTAGGGTTAGGGTTAGGGTTAGGGTTAGGGTTAGGGTTAGGGTTAGGGTTAGGGTTAGGGTTAGGGTTAGGGTTAGGGTTAGGGTTAGGGTTAGGGTTAGGGTTAGGGTTAGGGTTAGGGTTAGGGTTAGGGTTAGGGTTAGGGTTAGGGTTAGGGTTAGGGTTAGGGTTAGGGTTAGGGTTAGGGTTAGGGTTAGGGTTAGGGTTAGGGTTAGGGTTAGGGTTAGGGTTAGGGTTAGGGTTAGGGTTAGGGTTAGGGTTAGGGTTAGGGTTAGGGTTAGGGTTAGGGTTAGGGTTAGGGTTAGGGTTAGGGTTAGGGTTAGGGTTAGGGTTAGGGTTAGGGTTAGGGTTAGGGTTAGGGTTAGGGTTAGGGTTAGGGTTAGGGTTAGGGTTAGGGTTAGGGTTAGGGTTAGGGTTAGGGTTAGGGTTAGGGTTAGGGTTAGGGTTAGGGTTAGGGTTAGGGTTAGGGTTAGGGTTAGGGTTAGGGTTAGGGTTAGGGTTAGGGTTAGGGTTAGGGTTAGGGTTAGGGTTAGGGTTAGGGTTAGGGTTAGGGTTAGGGTTAGGGTTAGGGTTAGGGTTAGGGTTAGGGTTAGGGTTAGGGTTAGGGTTAGGGTTAGGGTTAGGGTTAGGGTTAGGGTTAGGGTTAGGGTTAGGGTTAGGGTTAGGGTTAGGGTTAGGGTTAGGGTTAGGGTTAGGGTTAGGGTTAGGGTTAGGGTTAGGGTTAGGGTTAGGGTTAGGGTTAGGGTTAGGGTTAGGGTTAGGGTTAGGGTTAGGGTTAGGGTTAGGGTTAGGGTTAGGGTTAGGGTTAGGGTTAGGGTTAGGGTTAGGGTTAGGGTTAGGGTTAGGGTTAGGGTTAGGGTTAGGGTTAGGGTTAGGGTTAGGGTTAGGGTTAGGGTTAGGGTTAGGGTTAGGGTTAGGGTTAGGGTTAGGGTTAGGGTTAGGGTTAGGGTTAGGGTTAGGGTTAGGGTTAGGGTTAGGGTTAGGGTTAGGGTTAGGGTTAGGGTTAGGGTTAGGGTTAGGGTTAGGGTTAGGGTTAGGGTTAGGGTTAGGGTTAGGGTTAGGGTTAGGGTTAGGGTTAGGGTTAGGGTTAGGGTTAGGGTTAGGGTTAGGGTTAGGGTTAGGGTTAGGGTTAGGGTTAGGGTTAGGGTTAGGGTTAGGGTTAGGGTTAGGGTTAGGGTTAGGGTTAGGGTTAGGGTTAGGGTTAGGGTTAGGGTTAGGGTTAGGGTTAGGGTTAGGGTTAGGGTTAGGGTTAGGGTTAGGGTTAGGGTTAGGGTTAGGGTTAGGGTTAGGGTTAGGGTTAGGGTTAGGGTTAGGGTTAGGGTTAGGGTTAGGGTTAGGGTTAGGGTTAGGGTTAGGGTTAGGGTTAGGGTTAGGGTTAGGGTTAGGGTTAGGGTTAGGGTTAGGGTTAGGGTTAGGGTTAGGGTTAGGGTTAGGGTTAGGGTTAGGGTTAGGGTTAGGGTTAGGGTTAGGGTTAGGGTTAGGGTTAGGGTTAGGGTTAGGGTTAGGGTTAGGGTTAGGGTTAGGGTTAGGGTTAGGGTTAGGGTTAGGGTTAGGGTTAGGGTTAGGGTTAGGGTTAGGGTTAGGGTTAGGGTTAGGGTTAGGGTTAGGGTTAGGGTTAGGGTTAGGGTTAGGGTTAGGGTTAGGGTTAGGGTTAGGGTTAGGGTTAGGGTTAGGGTTAGGGTTAGGGTTAGGGTTAGGGTTAGGGTTAGGGTTAGGGTTAGGGTTAGGGTTAGGGTTAGGGTTAGGGTTAGGGTTAGGGTTAGGGTTAGGGTTAGGGTTAGGGTTAGGGTTAGGGTTAGGGTTAGGGTTAGGGTTAGGGTTAGGGTTAGGGTTAGGGTTAGGGTTAGGGTTAGGGTTAGGGTTAGGGTTAGGGTTAGGGTTAGGGTTAGGGTTAGGGTTAGGGTTAGGGTTAGGGTTAGGGTTAGGGTTAGGGTTAGGGTTAGGGTTAGGGTTAGGGTTAGGGTTAGGGTTAGGGTTAGGGTTAGGGTTAGGGTTAGGGTTAGGGTTAGGGTTAGGGTTAGGGTTAGGGTTAGGGTTAGGGTTAGGGTTAGGGTTAGGGTTAGGGTTAGGGTTAGGGTTAGGGTTAGGGTTAGGGTTAGGGTTAGGGTTAGGGTTAGGGTTAGGGTTAGGGTTAGGGTTAGGGTTAGGGTTAGGGTTAGGGTTAGGGTTAGGGTTAGGGTTAGGGTTAGGGTTAGGGTTAGGGTTAGGGTTAGGGTTAGGGTTAGGGTTAGGGTTAGGGTTAGGGTTAGGGTTAGGGTTAGGGTTAGGGTTAGGGTTAGGGTTAGGGTTAGGGTTAGGGTTAGGGTTAGGGTTAGGGTTAGGGTTAGGGTTAGGGTTAGGGTTAGGGTTAGGGTTAGGGTTAGGGTTAGGGTTAGGGTTAGGGTTAGGGTTAGGGTTAGGGTTAGGGTTAGGGTTAGGGTTAGGGTTAGGGTTAGGGTTAGGGTTAGGGTTAGGGTTAGGGTTAGGGTTAGGGTTAGGGTTAGGGTTAGGGTTAGGGTTAGGGTTAGGGTTAGGGTTAGGGTTAGGGTTAGGGTTAGGGTTAGGGTTAGGGTTAGGGTTAGGGTTAGGGTTAGGGTTAGGGTTAGGGTTAGGGTTAGGGTTAGGGTTAGGGTTAGGGTTAGGGTTAGGGTTAGGGTTAGGGTTAGGGTTAGGGTTAGGGTTAGGGTTAGGGTTAGGGTTAGGGTTAGGGTTAGGGTTAGGGTTAGGGTTAGGGTTAGGGTTAGGGTTAGGGTTAGGGTTAGGGTTAGGGTTAGGGTTAGGGTTAGGGTTAGGGTTAGGGTTAGGGTTAGGGTTAGGGTTAGGGTTAGGGTTAGGGTTAGGGTTAGGGTTAGGGTTAGGGTTAGGGTTAGGGTTAGGGTTAGGGTTAGGGTTAGGGTTAGGGTTAGGGTTAGGGTTAGGGTTAGGGTTAGGGTTAGGGTTAGGGTTAGGGTTAGGGTTAGGGTTAGGGTTAGGGTTAGGGTTAGGGTTAGGGTTAGGGTTAGGGTTAGGGTTAGGGTTAGGGTTAGGGTTAGGGTTAGGGTTAGGGTTAGGGTTAGGGTTAGGGTTAGGGTTAGGGTTAGGGTTAGGGTTAGGGTTAGGGTTAGGGTTAGGGTTAGGGTTAGGGTTAGGGTTAGGGTTAGGGTTAGGGTTAGGGTTAGGGTTAGGGTTAGGGTTAGGGTTAGGGTTAGGGTTAGGGTTAGGGTTAGGGTTAGGGTTAGGGTTAGGGTTAGGGTTAGGGTTAGGGTTAGGGTTAGGGTTAGGGTTAGGGTTAGGGTTAGGGTTAGGGTTAGGGTTAGGGTTAGGGTTAGGGTTAGGGTTAGGGTTAGGGTTAGGGTTAGGGTTAGGGTTAGGGTTAGGGTTAGGGTTAGGGTTAGGGTTAGGGTTAGGGTTAGGGTTAGGGTTAGGGTTAGGGTTAGGGTTAGGGTTAGGGTTAGGGTTAGGGTTAGGGTTAGGGTTAGGGTTAGGGTTAGGGTTAGGGTTAGGGTTAGGGTTAGGGTTAGGGTTAGGGTTAGGGTTAGGGTTAGGGTTAGGGTTAGGGTTAGGGTTAGGGTTAGGGTTAGGGTTAGGGTTAGGGTTAGGGTTAGGGTTAGGGTTAGGGTTAGGGTTAGGGTTAGGGTTAGGGTTAGGGTTAGGGTTAGGGTTAGGGTTAGGGTTAGGGTTAGGGTTAGGGTTAGGGTTAGGGTTAGGGTTAGGGTTAGGGTTAGGGTTAGGGTTAGGGTTAGGGTTAGGGTTAGGGTTAGGGTTAGGGTTAGGGTTAGGGTTAGGGTTAGGGTTAGGGTTAGGGTTAGGGTTAGGGTTAGGGTTAGGGTTAGGGTTAGGGTTAGGGTTAGGGTTAGGGTTAGGGTTAGGGTTAGGGTTAGGGTTAGGGTTAGGGTTAGGGTTAGGGTTAGGGTTAGGGTTAGGGTTAGGGTTAGGGTTAGGGTTAGGGTTAGGGTTAGGGTTAGGGTTAGGGTTAGGGTTAGGGTTAGGGTTAGGGTTAGGGTTAGGGTTAGGGTTAGGGTTAGGGTTAGGGTTAGGGTTAGGGTTAGGGTTAGGGTTAGGGTTAGGGTTAGGGTTAGGGTTAGGGTTAGGGTTAGGGTTAGGGTTAGGGTTAGGGTTAGGGTTAGGGTTAGGGTTAGGGTTAGGGTTAGGGTTAGGGTTAGGGTTAGGGTTAGGGTTAGGGTTAGGGTTAGGGTTAGGGTTAGGGTTAGGGTTAGGGTTAGGGTTAGGGTTAGGGTTAGGGTTAGGGTTAGGGTTAGGGTTAGGGTTAGGGTTAGGGTTAGGGTTAGGGTTAGGGTTAGGGTTAGGGTTAGGGTTAGGGTTAGGGTTAGGGTTAGGGTTAGGGTTAGGGTTAGGGTTAGGGTTAGGGTTAGGGTTAGGGTTAGGGTTAGGGTTAGGGTTAGGGTTAGGGTTAGGGTTAGGGTTAGGGTTAGGGTTAGGGTTAGGGTTAGGGTTAGGGTTAGGGTTAGGGTTAGGGTTAGGGTTAGGGTTAGGGTTAGGGTTAGGGTTAGGGTTAGGGTTAGGGTTAGGGTTAGGGTTAGGGTTAGGGTTAGGGTTAGGGTTAGGGTTAGGGTTAGGGTTAGGGTTAGGGTTAGGGTTAGGGTTAGGGTTAGGGTTAGGGTTAGGGTTAGGGTTAGGGTTAGGGTTAGGGTTAGGGTTAGGGTTAGGGTTAGGGTTAGGGTTAGGGTTAGGGTTAGGGTTAGGGTTAGGGTTAGGGTTAGGGTTAGGGTTAGGGTTAGGGTTAGGGTTAGGGTTAGGGTTAGGGTTAGGGTTAGGGTTAGGGTTAGGGTTAGGGTTAGGGTTAGGGTTAGGGTTAGGGTTAGGGTTAGGGTTAGGGTTAGGGTTAGGGTTAGGGTTAGGGTTAGGGTTAGGGTTAGGGTTAGGGTTAGGGTTAGGGTTAGGGTTAGGGTTAGGGTTAGGGTTAGGGTTAGGGTTAGGGTTAGGGTTAGGGTTAGGGTTAGGGTTAGGGTTAGGGTTAGGGTTAGGGTTAGGGTTAGGGTTAGGGTTAGGGTTAGGGTTAGGGTTAGGGTTAGGGTTAGGGTTAGGGTTAGGGTTAGGGTTAGGGTTAGGGTTAGGGTTAGGGTTAGGGTTAGGGTTAGGGTTAGGGTTAGGGTTAGGGTTAGGGTTAGGGTTAGGGTTAGGGTTAGGGTTAGGGTTAGGGTTAGGGTTAGGGTTAGGGTTAGGGTTAGGGTTAGGGTTAGGGTTAGGGTTAGGGTTAGGGTTAGGGTTAGGGTTAGGGTTAGGGTTAGGGTTAGGGTTAGGGTTAGGGTTAGGGTTAGGGTTAGGGTTAGGGTTAGGGTTAGGGTTAGGGTTAGGGTTAGGGTTAGGGTTAGGGTTAGGGTTAGGGTTAGGGTTAGGGTTAGGGTTAGGGTTAGGGTTAGGGTTAGGGTTAGGGTTAGGGTTAGGGTTAGGGTTAGGGTTAGGGTTAGGGTTAGGGTTAGGGTTAGGGTTAGGGTTAGGGTTAGGGTTAGGGTTAGGGTTAGGGTTAGGGTTAGGGTTAGGGTTAGGGTTAGGGTTAGGGTTAGGGTTAGGGTTAGGGTTAGGGTTAGGGTTAGGGTTAGGGTTAGGGTTAGGGTTAGGGTTAGGGTTAGGGTTAGGGTTAGGGTTAGGGTTAGGGTTAGGGTTAGGGTTAGGGTTAGGGTTAGGGTTAGGGTTAGGGTTAGGGTTAGGGTTAGGGTTAGGGTTAGGGTTAGGGTTAGGGTTAGGGTTAGGGTTAGGGTTAGGGTTAGGGTTAGGGTTAGGGTTAGGGTTAGGGTTAGGGTTAGGGTTAGGGTTAGGGTTAGGGTTAGGGTTAGGGTTAGGGTTAGGGTTAGGGTTAGGGTTAGGGTTAGGGTTAGGGTTAGGGTTAGGGTTAGGGTTAGGGTTAGGGTTAGGGTTAGGGTTAGGGTTAGGGTTAGGGTTAGGGTTAGGGTTAGGGTTAGGGTTAGGGTTAGGGTTAGGGTTAGGGTTAGGGTTAGGGTTAGGGTTAGGGTTAGGGTTAGGGTTAGGGTTAGGGTTAGGGTTAGGGTTAGGGTTAGGGTTAGGGTTAGGGTTAGGGTTAGGGTTAGGGTTAGGGTTAGGGTTAGGGTTAGGGTTAGGGTTAGGGTTAGGGTTAGGGTTAGGGTTAGGGTTAGGGTTAGGGTTAGGGTTAGGGTTAGGGTTAGGGTTAGGGTTAGGGTTAGGGTTAGGGTTAGGGTTAGGGTTAGGGTTAGGGTTAGGGTTAGGGTTAGGGTTAGGGTTAGGGTTAGGGTTAGGGTTAGGGTTAGGGTTAGGGTTAGGGTTAGGGTTAGGGTTAGGGTTAGGGTTAGGGTTAGGGTTAGGGTTAGGGTTAGGGTTAGGGTTAGGGTTAGGGTTAGGGTTAGGGTTAGGGTTAGGGTTAGGGTTAGGGTTAGGGTTAGGGTTAGGGTTAGGGTTAGGGTTAGGGTTAGGGTTAGGGTTAGGGTTAGGGTTAGGGTTAGGGTTAGGGTTAGGGTTAGGGTTAGGGTTAGGGTTAGGGTTAGGGTTAGGGTTAGGGTTAGGGTTAGGGTTAGGGTTAGGGTTAGGGTTAGGGTTAGGGTTAGGGTTAGGGTTAGGGTTAGGGTTAGGGTTAGGGTTAGGGTTAGGGTTAGGGTTAGGGTTAGGGTTAGGGTTAGGGTTAGGGTTAGGGTTAGGGTTAGGGTTAGGGTTAGGGTTAGGGTTAGGGTTAGGGTTAGGGTTAGGGTTAGGGTTAGGGTTAGGGTTAGGGTTAGGGTTAGGGTTAGGGTTAGGGTTAGGGTTAGGGTTAGGGTTAGGGTTAGGGTTAGGGTTAGGGTTAGGGTTAGGGTTAGGGTTAGGGTTAGGGTTAGGGTTAGGGTTAGGGTTAGGGTTAGGGTTAGGGTTAGGGTTAGGGTTAGGGTTAGGGTTAGGGTTAGGGTTAGGGTTAGGGTTAGGGTTAGGGTTAGGGTTAGGGTTAGGGTTAGGGTTAGGGTTAGGGTTAGGGTTAGGGTTAGGGTTAGGGTTAGGGTTAGGGTTAGGGTTAGGGTTAGGGTTAGGGTTAGGGTTAGGGTTAGGGTTAGGGTTAGGGTTAGGGTTAGGGTTAGGGTTAGGGTTAGGGTTAGGGTTAGGGTTAGGGTTAGGGTTAGGGTTAGGGTTAGGGTTAGGGTTAGGGTTAGGGTTAGGGTTAGGGTTAGGGTTAGGGTTAGGGTTAGGGTTAGGGTTAGGGTTAGGGTTAGGGTTAGGGTTAGGGTTAGGGTTAGGGTTAGGGTTAGGGTTAGGGTTAGGGTTAGGGTTAGGGTTAGGGTTAGGGTTAGGGTTAGGGTTAGGGTTAGGGTTAGGGTTAGGGTTAGGGTTAGGGTTAGGGTTAGGGTTAGGGTTAGGGTTAGGGTTAGGGTTAGGGTTAGGGTTAGGGTTAGGGTTAGGGTTAGGGTTAGGGTTAGGGTTAGGGTTAGGGTTAGGGTTAGGGTTAGGGTTAGGGTTAGGGTTAGGGTTAGGGTTAGGGTTAGGGTTAGGGTTAGGGTTAGGGTTAGGGTTAGGGTTAGGGTTAGGGTTAGGGTTAGGGTTAGGGTTAGGGTTAGGGTTAGGGTTAGGGTTAGGGTTAGGGTTAGGGTTAGGGTTAGGGTTAGGGTTAGGGTTAGGGTTAGGGTTAGGGTTAGGGTTAGGGTTAGGGTTAGGGTTAGGGTTAGGGTTAGGGTTAGGGTTAGGGTTAGGGTTAGGGTTAGGGTTAGGGTTAGGGTTAGGGTTAGGGTTAGGGTTAGGGTTAGGGTTAGGGTTAGGGTTAGGGTTAGGGTTAGGGTTAGGGTTAGGGTTAGGGTTAGGGTTAGGGTTAGGGTTAGGGTTAGGGTTAGGGTTAGGGTTAGGGTTAGGGTTAGGGTTAGGGTTAGGGTTAGGGTTAGGGTTAGGGTTAGGGTTAGGGTTAGGGTTAGGGTTAGGGTTAGGGTTAGGGTTAGGGTTAGGGTTAGGGTTAGGGTTAGGGTTAGGGTTAGGGTTAGGGTTAGGGTTAGGGTTAGGGTTAGGGTTAGGGTTAGGGTTAGGGTTAGGGTTAGGGTTAGGGTTAGGGTTAGGGTTAGGGTTAGGGTTAGGGTTAGGGTTAGGGTTAGGGTTAGGGTTAGGGTTAGGGTTAGGGTTAGGGTTAGGGTTAGGGTTAGGGTTAGGGTTAGGGTTAGGGTTAGGGTTAGGGTTAGGGTTAGGGTTAGGGTTAGGGTTAGGGTTAGGGTTAGGGTTAGGGTTAGGGTTAGGGTTAGGGTTAGGGTTAGGGTTAGGGTTAGGGTTAGGGTTAGGGTTAGGGTTAGGGTTAGGGTTAGGGTTAGGGTTAGGGTTAGGGTTAGGGTTAGGGTTAGGGTTAGGGTTAGGGTTAGGGTTAGGGTTAGGGTTAGGGTTAGGGTTAGGGTTAGGGTTAGGGTTAGGGTTAGGGTTAGGGTTAGGGTTAGGGTTAGGGTTAGGGTTAGGGTTAGGGTTAGGGTTAGGGTTAGGGTTAGGGTTAGGGTTAGGGTTAGGGTTAGGGTTAGGGTTAGGGTTAGGGTTAGGGTTAGGGTTAGGGTTAGGGTTAGGGTTAGGGTTAGGGTTAGGGTTAGGGTTAGGGTTAGGGTTAGGGTTAGGGTTAGGGTTAGGGTTAGGGTTAGGGTTAGGGTTAGGGTTAGGGTTAGGGTTAGGGTTAGGGTTAGGGTTAGGGTTAGGGTTAGGGTTAGGGTTAGGGTTAGGGTTAGGGTTAGGGTTAGGGTTAGGGTTAGGGTTAGGGTTAGGGTTAGGGTTAGGGTTAGGGTTAGGGTTAGGGTTAGGGTTAGGGTTAGGGTTAGGGTTAGGGTTAGGGTTAGGGTTAGGGTTAGGGTTAGGGTTAGGGTTAGGGTTAGGGTTAGGGTTAGGGTTAGGGTTAGGGTTAGGGTTAGGGTTAGGGTTAGGGTTAGGGTTAGGGTTAGGGTTAGGGTTAGGGTTAGGGTTAGGGTTAGGGTTAGGGTTAGGGTTAGGGTTAGGGTTAGGGTTAGGGTTAGGGTTAGGGTTAGGGTTAGGGTTAGGGTTAGGGTTAGGGTTAGGGTTAGGGTTAGGGTTAGGGTTAGGGTTAGGGTTAGGGTTAGGGTTAGGGTTAGGGTTAGGGTTAGGGTTAGGGTTAGGGTTAGGGTTAGGGTTAGGGTTAGGGTTAGGGTTAGGGTTAGGGTTAGGGTTAGGGTTAGGGTTAGGGTTAGGGTTAGGGTTAGGGTTAGGGTTAGGGTTAGGGTTAGGGTTAGGGTTAGGGTTAGGGTTAGGGTTAGGGTTAGGGTTAGGGTTAGGGTTAGGGTTAGGGTTAGGGTTAGGGTTAGGGTTAGGGTTAGGGTTAGGGTTAGGGTTAGGGTTAGGGTTAGGGTTAGGGTTAGGGTTAGGGTTAGGGTTAGGGTTAGGGTTAGGGTTAGGGTTAGGGTTAGGGTTAGGGTTAGGGTTAGGGTTAGGGTTAGGGTTAGGGTTAGGGTTAGGGTTAGGGTTAGGGTTAGGGTTAGGGTTAGGGTTAGGGTTAGGGTTAGGGTTAGGGTTAGGGTTAGGGTTAGGGTTAGGGTTAGGGTTAGGGTTAGGGTTAGGGTTAGGGTTAGGGTTAGGGTTAGGGTTAGGGTTAGGGTTAGGGTTAGGGTTAGGGTTAGGGTTAGGGTTAGGGTTAGGGTTAGGGTTAGGGTTAGGGTTAGGGTTAGGGTTAGGGTTAGGGTTAGGGTTAGGGTTAGGGTTAGGGTTAGGGTTAGGGTTAGGGTTAGGGTTAGGGTTAGGGTTAGGGTTAGGGTTAGGGTTAGGGTTAGGGTTAGGGTTAGGGTTAGGGTTAGGGTTAGGGTTAGGGTTAGGGTTAGGGTTAGGGTTAGGGTTAGGGTTAGGGTTAGGGTTAGGGTTAGGGTTAGGGTTAGGGTTAGGGTTAGGGTTAGGGTTAGGGTTAGGGTTAGGGTTAGGGTTAGGGTTAGGGTTAGGGTTAGGGTTAGGGTTAGGGTTAGGGTTAGGGTTAGGGTTAGGGTTAGGGTTAGGGTTAGGGTTAGGGTTAGGGTTAGGGTTAGGGTTAGGGTTAGGGTTAGGGTTAGGGTTAGGGTTAGGGTTAGGGTTAGGGTTAGGGTTAGGGTTAGGGTTAGGGTTAGGGTTAGGGTTAGGGTTAGGGTTAGGGTTAGGGTTAGGGTTAGGGTTAGGGTTAGGGTTAGGGTTAGGGTTAGGGTTAGGGTTAGGGTTAGGGTTAGGGTTAGGGTTAGGGTTAGGGTTAGGGTTAGGGTTAGGGTTAGGGTTAGGGTTAGGGTTAGGGTTAGGGTTAGGGTTAGGGTTAGGGTTAGGGTTAGGGTTAGGGTTAGGGTTAGGGTTAGGGTTAGGGTTAGGGTTAGGGTTAGGGTTAGGGTTAGGGTTAGGGTTAGGGTTAGGGTTAGGGTTAGGGTTAGGGTTAGGGTTAGGGTTAGGGTTAGGGTTAGGGTTAGGGTTAGGGTTAGGGTTAGGGTTAGGGTTAGGGTTAGGGTTAGGGTTAGGGTTAGGGTTAGGGTTAGGGTTAGGGTTAGGGTTAGGGTTAGGGTTAGGGTTAGGGTTAGGGTTAGGGTTAGGGTTAGGGTTAGGGTTAGGGTTAGGGTTAGGGTTAGGGTTAGGGTTAGGGTTAGGGTTAGGGTTAGGGTTAGGGTTAGGGTTAGGGTTAGGGTTAGGGTTAGGGTTAGGGTTAGGGTTAGGGTTAGGGTTAGGGTTAGGGTTAGGGTTAGGGTTAGGGTTAGGGTTAGGGTTAGGGTTAGGGTTAGGGTTAGGGTTAGGGTTAGGGTTAGGGTTAGGGTTAGGGTTAGGGTTAGGGTTAGGGTTAGGGTTAGGGTTAGGGTTAGGGTTAGGGTTAGGGTTAGGGTTAGGGTTAGGGTTAGGGTTAGGGTTAGGGTTAGGGTTAGGGTTAGGGTTAGGGTTAGGGTTAGGGTTAGGGTTAGGGTTAGGGTTAGGGTTAGGGTTAGGGTTAGGGTTAGGGTTAGGGTTAGGGTTAGGGTTAGGGTTAGGGTTAGGGTTAGGGTTAGGGTTAGGGTTAGGGTTAGGGTTAGGGTTAGGGTTAGGGTTAGGGTTAGGGTTAGGGTTAGGGTTAGGGTTAGGGTTAGGGTTAGGGTTAGGGTTAGGGTTAGGGTTAGGGTTAGGGTTAGGGTTAGGGTTAGGGTTAGGGTTAGGGTTAGGGTTAGGGTTAGGGTTAGGGTTAGGGTTAGGGTTAGGGTTAGGGTTAGGGTTAGGGTTAGGGTTAGGGTTAGGGTTAGGGTTAGGGTTAGGGTTAGGGTTAGGGTTAGGGTTAGGGTTAGGGTTAGGGTTAGGGTTAGGGTTAGGGTTAGGGTTAGGGTTAGGGTTAGGGTTAGGGTTAGGGTTAGGGTTAGGGTTAGGGTTAGGGTTAGGGTTAGGGTTAGGGTTAGGGTTAGGGTTAGGGTTAGGGTTAGGGTTAGGGTTAGGGTTAGGGTTAGGGTTAGGGTTAGGGTTAGGGTTAGGGTTAGGGTTAGGGTTAGGGTTAGGGTTAGGGTTAGGGTTAGGGTTAGGGTTAGGGTTAGGGTTAGGGTTAGGGTTAGGGTTAGGGTTAGGGTTAGGGTTAGGGTTAGGGTTAGGGTTAGGGTTAGGGTTAGGGTTAGGGTTAGGGTTAGGGTTAGGGTTAGGGTTAGGGTTAGGGTTAGGGTTAGGGTTAGGGTTAGGGTTAGGGTTAGGGTTAGGGTTAGGGTTAGGGTTAGGGTTAGGGTTAGGGTTAGGGTTAGGGTTAGGGTTAGGGTTAGGGTTAGGGTTAGGGTTAGGGTTAGGGTTAGGGTTAGGGTTAGGGTTAGGGTTAGGGTTAGGGTTAGGGTTAGGGTTAGGGTTAGGGTTAGGGTTAGGGTTAGGGTTAGGGTTAGGGTTAGGGTTAGGGTTAGGGTTAGGGTTAGGGTTAGGGTTAGGGTTAGGGTTAGGGTTAGGGTTAGGGTTAGGGTTAGGGTTAGGGTTAGGGTTAGGGTTAGGGTTAGGGTTAGGGTTAGGGTTAGGGTTAGGGTTAGGGTTAGGGTTAGGGTTAGGGTTAGGGTTAGGGTTAGGGTTAGGGTTAGGGTTAGGGTTAGGGTTAGGGTTAGGGTTAGGGTTAGGGTTAGGGTTAGGGTTAGGGTTAGGGTTAGGGTTAGGGTTAGGGTTAGGGTTAGGGTTAGGGTTAGGGTTAGGGTTAGGGTTAGGGTTAGGGTTAGGGTTAGGGTTAGGGTTAGGGTTAGGGTTAGGGTTAGGGTTAGGGTTAGGGTTAGGGTTAGGGTTAGGGTTAGGGTTAGGGTTAGGGTTAGGGTTAGGGTTAGGGTTAGGGTTAGGGTTAGGGTTAGGGTTAGGGTTAGGGTTAGGGTTAGGGTTAGGGTTAGGGTTAGGGTTAGGGTTAGGGTTAGGGTTAGGGTTAGGGTTAGGGTTAGGGTTAGGGTTAGGGTTAGGGTTAGGGTTAGGGTTAGGGTTAGGGTTAGGGTTAGGGTTAGGGTTAGGGTTAGGGTTAGGGTTAGGGTTAGGGTTAGGGTTAGGGTTAGGGTTAGGGTTAGGGTTAGGGTTAGGGTTAGGGTTAGGGTTAGGGTTAGGGTTAGGGTTAGGGTTAGGGTTAGGGTTAGGGTTAGGGTTAGGGTTAGGGTTAGGGTTAGGGTTAGGGTTAGGGTTAGGGTTAGGGTTAGGGTTAGGGTTAGGGTTAGGGTTAGGGTTAGGGTTAGGGTTAGGGTTAGGGTTAGGGTTAGGGTTAGGGTTAGGGTTAGGGTTAGGGTTAGGGTTAGGGTTAGGGTTAGGGTTAGGGTTAGGGTTAGGGTTAGGGTTAGGGTTAGGGTTAGGGTTAGGGTTAGGGTTAGGGTTAGGGTTAGGGTTAGGGTTAGGGTTAGGGTTAGGGTTAGGGTTAGGGTTAGGGTTAGGGTTAGGGTTAGGGTTAGGGTTAGGGTTAGGGTTAGGGTTAGGGTTAGGGTTAGGGTTAGGGTTAGGGTTAGGGTTAGGGTTAGGGTTAGGGTTAGGGTTAGGGTTAGGGTTAGGGTTAGGGTTAGGGTTAGGGTTAGGGTTAGGGTTAGGGTTAGGGTTAGGGTTAGGGTTAGGGTTAGGGTTAGGGTTAGGGTTAGGGTTAGGGTTAGGGTTAGGGTTAGGGTTAGGGTTAGGGTTAGGGTTAGGGTTAGGGTTAGGGTTAGGGTTAGGGTTAGGGTTAGGGTTAGGGTTAGGGTTAGGGTTAGGGTTAGGGTTAGGGTTAGGGTTAGGGTTAGGGTTAGGGTTAGGGTTAGGGTTAGGGTTAGGGTTAGGGTTAGGGTTAGGGTTAGGGTTAGGGTTAGGGTTAGGGTTAGGGTTAGGGTTAGGGTTAGGGTTAGGGTTAGGGTTAGGGTTAGGGTTAGGGTTAGGGTTAGGGTTAGGGTTAGGGTTAGGGTTAGGGTTAGGGTTAGGGTTAGGGTTAGGGTTAGGGTTAGGGTTAGGGTTAGGGTTAGGGTTAGGGTTAGGGTTAGGGTTAGGGTTAGGGTTAGGGTTAGGGTTAGGGTTAGGGTTAGGGTTAGGGTTAGGGTTAGGGTTAGGGTTAGGGTTAGGGTTAGGGTTAGGGTTAGGGTTAGGGTTAGGGTTAGGGTTAGGGTTAGGGTTAGGGTTAGGGTTAGGGTTAGGGTTAGGGTTAGGGTTAGGGTTAGGGTTAGGGTTAGGGTTAGGGTTAGGGTTAGGGTTAGGGTTAGGGTTAGGGTTAGGGTTAGGGTTAGGGTTAGGGTTAGGGTTAGGGTTAGGGTTAGGGTTAGGGTTAGGGTTAGGGTTAGGGTTAGGGTTAGGGTTAGGGTTAGGGTTAGGGTTAGGGTTAGGGTTAGGGTTAGGGTTAGGGTTAGGGTTAGGGTTAGGGTTAGGGTTAGGGTTAGGGTTAGGGTTAGGGTTAGGGTTAGGGTTAGGGTTAGGGTTAGGGTTAGGGTTAGGGTTAGGGTTAGGGTTAGGGTTAGGGTTAGGGTTAGGGTTAGGGTTAGGGTTAGGGTTAGGGTTAGGGTTAGGGTTAGGGTTAGGGTTAGGGTTAGGGTTAGGGTTAGGGTTAGGGTTAGGGTTAGGGTTAGGGTTAGGGTTAGGGTTAGGGTTAGGGTTAGGGTTAGGGTTAGGGTTAGGGTTAGGGTTAGGGTTAGGGTTAGGGTTAGGGTTAGGGTTAGGGTTAGGGTTAGGGTTAGGGTTAGGGTTAGGGTTAGGGTTAGGGTTAGGGTTAGGGTTAGGGTTAGGGTTAGGGTTAGGGTTAGGGTTAGGGTTAGGGTTAGGGTTAGGGTTAGGGTTAGGGTACTAGGTACTAGGTACTAGGGTTAGGGTTAGGGTTAGGGTTAGGGTTAGGGTTAGGGTTAGGGTTAGGGTTAGGGTTAGGGTTAGGGTTAGGGTTAGGGTTAGGGTTAGGGTTAGGGTTAGGGTTAGGGTTAGGGTTAGGGTTAGGGTTAGGGTTAGGGTTAGGGTTAGGGTTAGGGTTAGGGTTAGGGTTAGGGTTAGGGTTAGGGTTAGGGTTAGGGTTAGGGTTAGGGTTAGGGTTAGGGTTAGGGTTAGGGTTAGGGTTAGGGTTAGGGTTAGGGTTAGGGTTAGGGTTAGGGTTAGGGTTAGGGTTAGGGTTAGGGTTAGGGTTAGGGTTAGGGTTAGGGTTAGGGTTAGGGTTAGGGTTAGGGTTAGGGTTAGGGTTAGGGTTAGGGTTAGGGTTAGGGTTAGGGTTAGGGTTAGGGTTAGGGTTAGGGTTAGGGTTAGGGTTAGGGTTAGGGTTAGGGTTAGGGTTAGGGTTAGGGTTAGGGTTAGGGTTAGGGTTAGGGTTAGGGTTAGGGTTAGGGTTAGGGTTAGGGTTAGGGTTAGGGTTAGGGTTAGGGTTAGGGTTAGGGTTAGGGTTAGGGTTAGGGTTAGGGTTAGGGTTAGGGTTAGGGTTAGGGTTAGGGTTAGGGTTAGGGTTAGGGTTAGGGTTAGGGTTAGGGTTAGGGTTAGGGTTAGGGTTAGGGTTAGGGTTAGGGTTAGGGTTAGGGTTAGGGTTAGGGTTAGGGTTAGGGTTAGGGTTAGGGTTAGGGTTAGGGTTAGGGTTAGGGTTAGGGTTAGGGTTAGGGTTAGGGTTAGGGTTAGGGTTAGGGTTAGGGTTAGGGTTAGGGTTAGGGTTAGGGTTAGGGTTAGGGTTAGGGTTAGGGTTAGGGTTAGGGTTAGGGTTAGGGTTAGGGTTAGGGTTAGGGTTAGGGTTAGGGTTAGGGTTAGGGTTAGGGTTAGGGTTAGGGTTAGGGTTAGGGTTAGGGTTAGGGTTAGGGTTAGGGTTAGGGTTAGGGTTAGGGTTAGGGTTAGGGTTAGGGTTAGGGTTAGGGTTAGGGTTAGGGTTAGGGTTAGGGTTAGGGTTAGGGTTAGGGTTAGGGTTAGGGTTAGGGTTAGGGTTAGGGTTAGGGTTAGGGTTAGGGTTAGGGTTAGGGTTAGGGTTAGGGTTAGGGTTAGGGTTAGGGTTAGGGTTAGGGTTAGGGTTAGGGTTAGGGTTAGGGTTAGGGTTAGGGTTAGGGTTAGGGTTAGGGTTAGGGTTAGGGTTAGGGTTAGGGTTAGGGTTAGGGTTAGGGTTAGGGTTAGGGTTAGGGTTAGGGTTAGGGTTAGGGTTAGGGTTAGGGTTAGGGTTAGGGTTAGGGTTAGGGTTAGGGTTAGGGTTAGGGTTAGGGTTAGGGTTAGGGTTAGGGTTAGGGTTAGGGTTAGGGTTAGGGTTAGGGTTAGGGTTAGGGTTAGGGTTAGGGTTAGGGTTAGGGTTAGGGTTAGGGTTAGGGTTAGGGTTAGGGTTAGGGTTAGGGTTAGGGTTAGGGTTAGGGTTAGGGTTAGGGTTAGGGTTAGGGTTAGGGTTAGGGTTAGGGTTAGGGTTAGGGTTAGGGTTAGGGTTAGGGTTAGGGTTAGGGTTAGGGTTAGGGTTAGGGTTAGGGTTAGGGTTAGGGTTAGGGTTAGGGTTAGGGTTAGGGTTAGGGTTAGGGTTAGGGTTAGGGTTAGGGTTAGGGTTAGGGTTAGGGTTAGGGTTAGGGTTAGGGTTAGGGTTAGGGTTAGGGTTAGGGTTAGGGTTAGGGTTAGGGTTAGGGTTAGGGTTAGGGTTAGGGTTAGGGTTAGGGTTAGGGTTAGGGTTAGGGTTAGGGTTAGGGTTAGGGTTAGGGTTAGGGTTAGGGTTAGGGTTAGGGTTAGGGTTAGGGTTAGGGTTAGGGTTAGGGTTAGGGTTAGGGTTAGGGTTAGGGTTAGGGTTAGGGTTAGGGTTAGGGTTAGGGTTAGGGTTAGGGTTAGGGTTAGGGTTAGGGTTAGGGTTAGGGTTAGGGTTAGGGTTAGGGTTAGGGTTAGGGTTAGGGTTAGGGTTAGGGTTAGGGTTAGGGTTAGGGTTAGGGTTAGGGTTAGGGTTAGGGTTAGGGTTAGGGTTAGGGTTAGGGTTAGGGTTAGGGTTAGGGTTAGGGTTAGGGTTAGGGTTAGGGTTAGGGTTAGGGTTAGGGTTAGGGTTAGGGTTAGGGTTAGGGTTAGGGTTAGGGTTAGGGTTAGGGTTAGGGTTAGGGTTAGGGTTAGGGTTAGGGTTAGGGTTAGGGTTAGGGTTAGGGTTAGGGTTAGGGTTAGGGTTAGGGTTAGGGTTAGGGTTAGGGTTAGGGTTAGGGTTAGGGTTAGGGTTAGGGTTAGGGTTAGGGTTAGGGTTAGGGTTAGGGTTAGGGTTAGGGTTAGGGTTAGGGTTAGGGTTAGGGTTAGGGTTAGGGTTAGGGTTAGGGTTAGGGTTAGGGTTAGGGTTAGGGTTAGGGTTAGGGTTAGGGTTAGGGTTAGGGTTAGGGTTAGGGTTAGGGTTAGGGTTAGGGTTAGGGTTAGGGTTAGGGTTAGGGTTAGGGTTAGGGTTAGGGTTAGGGTTAGGGTTAGGGTTAGGGTTAGGGTTAGGGTTAGGGTTAGGGTTAGGGTTAGGGTTAGGGTTAGGGTTAGGGTTAGGGTTAGGGTTAGGGTTAGGGTTAGGGTTAGGGTTAGGGTTAGGGTTAGGGTTAGGGTTAGGGTTAGGGTTAGGGTTAGGGTTAGGGTTAGGGTTAGGGTTAGGGTTAGGGTTAGGGTTAGGGTTAGGGTTAGGGTTAGGGTTAGGGTTAGGGTTAGGGTTAGGGTTAGGGTTAGGGTTAGGGTTAGGGTTAGGGTTAGGGTTAGGGTTAGGGTTAGGGTTAGGGTTAGGGTTAGGGTTAGGGTTAGGGTTAGGGTTAGGGTTAGGGTTAGGGTTAGGGTTAGGGTTAGGGTTAGGGTTAGGGTTAGGGTTAGGGTTAGGGTTAGGGTTAGGGTTAGGGTTAGGGTTAGGGTTAGGGTTAGGGTTAGGGTTAGGGTTAGGGTTAGGGTTAGGGTTAGGGTTAGGGTTAGGGTTAGGGTTAGGGTTAGGGTTAGGGTTAGGGTTAGGGTTAGGGTTAGGGTTAGGGTTAGGGTTAGGGTTAGGGTTAGGGTTAGGGTTAGGGTTAGGGTTAGGGTTAGGGTTAGGGTTAGGGTTAGGGTTAGGGTTAGGGTTAGGGTTAGGGTTAGGGTTAGGGTTAGGGTTAGGGTTAGGGTTAGGGTTAGGGTTAGGGTTAGGGTTAGGGTTAGGGTTAGGGTTAGGGTTAGGGTTAGGGTTAGGGTTAGGGTTAGGGTTAGGGTTAGGGTTAGGGTTAGGGTTAGGGTTAGGGTTAGGGTTAGGGTTAGGGTTAGGGTTAGGGTTAGGGTTAGGGTTAGGGTTAGGGTTAGGGTTAGGGTTAGGGTTAGGGTTAGGGTTAGGGTTAGGGTTAGGGTTAGGGTTAGGGTTAGGGTTAGGGTTAGGGTTAGGGTTAGGGTTAGGGTTAGGGTTAGGGTTAGGGTTAGGGTTAGGGTTAGGGTTAGGGTTAGGGTTAGGGTTAGGGTTAGGGTTAGGGTTAGGGTTAGGGTTAGGGTTAGGGTTAGGGTTAGGGTTAGGGTTAGGGTTAGGGTTAGGGTTAGGGTTAGGGTTAGGGTTAGGGTTAGGGTTAGGGTTAGGGTTAGGGTTAGGGTTAGGGTTAGGGTTAGGGTTAGGGTTAGGGTTAGGGTTAGGGTTAGGGTTAGGGTTAGGGTTAGGGTTAGGGTTAGGGTTAGGGTTAGGGTTAGGGTTAGGGTTAGGGTTAGGGTTAGGGTTAGGGTTAGGGTTAGGGTTAGGGTTAGGGTTAGGGTTAGGGTTAGGGTTAGGGTTAGGGTTAGGGTTAGGGTTAGGGTTAGGGTTAGGGTTAGGGTTAGGGTTAGGGTTAGGGTTAGGGTTAGGGTTAGGGTTAGGGTTAGGGTTAGGGTTAGGGTTAGGGTTAGGGTTAGGGTTAGGGTTAGGGTTAGGGTTAGGGTTAGGGTTAGGGTTAGGGTTAGGGTTAGGGTTAGGGTTAGGGTTAGGGTTAGGGTTAGGGTTAGGGTTAGGGTTAGGGTTAGGGTTAGGGTTAGGGTTAGGGTTAGGGTTAGGGTTAGGGTTAGGGTTAGGGTTAGGGTTAGGGTTAGGGTTAGGGTTAGGGTTAGGGTTAGGGTTAGGGTTAGGGTTAGGGTTAGGGTTAGGGTTAGGGTTAGGGTTAGGGTTAGGGTTAGGGTTAGGGTTAGGGTTAGGGTTAGGGTTAGGGTTAGGGTTAGGGTTAGGGTTAGGGTTAGGGTTAGGGTTAGGGTTAGGGTTAGGGTTAGGGTTAGGGTTAGGGTTAGGGTTAGGGTTAGGGTTAGGGTTAGGGTTAGGGTTAGGGTTAGGGTTAGGGTTAGGGTTAGGGTTAGGGTTAGGGTTAGGGTTAGGGTTAGGGTTAGGGTTAGGGTTAGGGTTAGGGTTAGGGTTAGGGTTAGGGTTAGGGTTAGGGTTAGGGTTAGGGTTAGGGTTAGGGTTAGGGTTAGGGTTAGGGTTAGGGTTAGGGTTAGGGTTAGGGTTAGGGTTAGGGTTAGGGTTAGGGTTAGGGTTAGGGTTAGGGTTAGGGTTAGGGTTAGGGTTAGGGTTAGGGTTAGGGTTAGGGTTAGGGTTAGGGTTAGGGTTAGGGTTAGGGTTAGGGTTAGGGTTAGGGTTAGGGTTAGGGTTAGGGTTAGGGTTAGGGTTAGGGTTAGGGTTAGGGTTAGGGTTAGGGTTAGGGTTAGGGTTAGGGTTAGGGTTAGGGTTAGGGTTAGGGTTAGGGTTAGGGTTAGGGTTAGGGTTAGGGTTAGGGTTAGGGTTAGGGTTAGGGTTAGGGTTAGGGTTAGGGTTAGGGTTAGGGTTAGGGTTAGGGTTAGGGTTAGGGTTAGGGTTAGGGTTAGGGTTAGGGTTAGGGTTAGGGTTAGGGTTAGGGTTAGGGTTAGGGTTAGGGTTAGGGTTAGGGTTAGGGTTAGGGTTAGGGTTAGGGTTAGGGTTAGGGTTAGGGTTAGGGTTAGGGTTAGGGTTAGGGTTAGGGTTAGGGTTAGGGTTAGGGTTAGGGTTAGGGTTAGGGTTAGGGTTAGGGTTAGGGTTAGGGTTAGGGTTAGGGTTAGGGTTAGGGTTAGGGTTAGGGTTAGGGTTAGGGTTAGGGTTAGGGTTAGGGTTAGGGTTAGGGTTAGGGTTAGGGTTAGGGTTAGGGTTAGGGTTAGGGTTAGGGTTAGGGTTAGGGTTAGGGTTAGGGTTAGGGTTAGGGTTAGGGTTAGGGTTAGGGTTAGGGTTAGGGTTAGGGTTAGGGTTAGGGTTAGGGTTAGGGTTAGGGTTAGGGTTAGGGTTAGGGTTAGGGTTAGGGTTAGGGTTAGGGTTAGGGTTAGGGTTAGGGTTAGGGTTAGGGTTAGGGTTAGGGTTAGGGTTAGGGTTAGGGTTAGGGTTAGGGTTAGGGTTAGGGTTAGGGTTAGGGTTAGGGTTAGGGTTAGGGTTAGGGTTAGGGTTAGGGTTAGGGTTAGGGTTAGGGTTAGGGTTAGGGTTAGGGTTAGGGTTAGGGTTAGGGTTAGGGTTAGGGTTAGGGTTAGGGTTAGGGTTAGGGTTAGGGTTAGGGTTAGGGTTAGGGTTAGGGTTAGGGTTAGGGTTAGGGTTAGGGTTAGGGTTAGGGTTAGGGTTAGGGTTAGGGTTAGGGTTAGGGTTAGGGTTAGGGTTAGGGTTAGGGTTAGGGTTAGGGTTAGGGTTAGGGTTAGGGTTAGGGTTAGGGTTAGGGTTAGGGTTAGGGTTAGGGTTAGGGTTAGGGTTAGGGTTAGGGTTAGGGTTAGGGTTAGGGTTAGGGTTAGGGTTAGGGTTAGGGTTAGGGTTAGGGTTAGGGTTAGGGTTAGGGTTAGGGTTAGGGTTAGGGTTAGGGTTAGGGTTAGGGTTAGGGTTAGGGTTAGGGTTAGGGTTAGGGTTAGGGTTAGGGTTAGGGTTAGGGTTAGGGTTAGGGTTAGGGTTAGGGTTAGGGTTAGGGTTAGGGTTAGGGTTAGGGTTAGGGTTAGGGTTAGGGTTAGGGTTAGGGTTAGGGTTAGGGTTAGGGTTAGGGTTAGGGTTAGGGTTAGGGTTAGGGTTAGGGTTAGGGTTAGGGTTAGGGTTAGGGTTAGGGTTAGGGTTAGGGTTAGGGTTAGGGTTAGGGTTAGGGTTAGGGTTAGGGTTAGGGTTAGGGTTAGGGTTAGGGTTAGGGTTAGGGTTAGGGTTAGGGTTAGGGTTAGGGTTAGGGTTAGGGTTAGGGTTAGGGTTAGGGTTAGGGTTAGGGTTAGGGTTAGGGTTAGGGTTAGGGTTAGGGTTAGGGTTAGGGTTAGGGTTAGGGTTAGGGTTAGGGTTAGGGTTAGGGTTAGGGTTAGGGTTAGGGTTAGGGTTAGGGTTAGGGTTAGGGTTAGGGTTAGGGTTAGGGTTAGGGTTAGGGTTAGGGTTAGGGTTAGGGTTAGGGTTAGGGTTAGGGTTAGGGTTAGGGTTAGGGTTAGGGTTAGGGTTAGGGTTAGGGTTAGGGTTAGGGTTAGGGTTAGGGTTAGGGTTAGGGTTAGGGTTAGGGTTAGGGTTAGGGTTAGGGTTAGGGTTAGGGTTAGGGTTAGGGTTAGGGTTAGGGTTAGGGTTAGGGTTAGGGTTAGGGTTAGGGTTAGGGTTAGGGTTAGGGTTAGGGTTAGGGTTAGGGTTAGGGTTAGGGTTAGGGTTAGGGTTAGGGTTAGGGTTAGGGTTAGGGTTAGGGTTAGGGTTAGGGTTAGGGTTAGGGTTAGGGTTAGGGTTAGGGTTAGGGTTAGGGTTAGGGTTAGGGTTAGGGTTAGGGTTAGGGTTAGGGTTAGGGTTAGGGTTAGGGTTAGGGTTAGGGTTAGGGTTAGGGTTAGGGTTAGGGTTAGGGTTAGGGTTAGGGTTAGGGTTAGGGTTAGGGTTAGGGTTAGGGTTAGGGTTAGGGTTAGGGTTAGGGTTAGGGTTAGGGTTAGGGTTAGGGTTAGGGTTAGGGTTAGGGTTAGGGTTAGGGTTAGGGTTAGGGTTAGGGTTAGGGTTAGGGTTAGGGTTAGGGTTAGGGTTAGGGTTAGGGTTAGGGTTAGGGTTAGGGTTAGGGTTAGGGTTAGGGTTAGGGTTAGGGTTAGGGTTAGGGTTAGGGTTAGGGTTAGGGTTAGGGTTAGGGTTAGGGTTAGGGTTAGGGTTAGGGTTAGGGTTAGGGTTAGGGTTAGGGTTAGGGTTAGGGTTAGGGTTAGGGTTAGGGTTAGGGTTAGGGTTAGGGTTAGGGTTAGGGTTAGGGTTAGGGTTAGGGTTAGGGTTAGGGTTAGGGTTAGGGTTAGGGTTAGGGTTAGGGTTAGGGTTAGGGTTAGGGTTAGGGTTAGGGTTAGGGTTAGGGTTAGGGTTAGGGTTAGGGTTAGGGTTAGGGTTAGGGTTAGGGTTAGGGTTAGGGTTAGGGTTAGGGTTAGGGTTAGGGTTAGGGTTAGGGTTAGGGTTAGGGTTAGGGTTAGGGTTAGGGTTAGGGTTAGGGTTAGGGTTAGGGTTAGGGTTAGGGTTAGGGTTAGGGTTAGGGTTAGGGTTAGGGTTAGGGTTAGGGTTAGGGTTAGGGTTAGGGTTAGGGTTAGGGTTAGGGTTAGGGTTAGGGTTAGGGTTAGGGTTAGGGTTAGGGTTAGGGTTAGGGTTAGGGTTAGGGTTAGGGTTAGGGTTAGGGTTAGGGTTAGGGTTAGGGTTAGGGTTAGGGTTAGGGTTAGGGTTAGGGTTAGGGTTAGGGTTAGGGTTAGGGTTAGGGTTAGGGTTAGGGTTAGGGTTAGGGTTAGGGTTAGGGTTAGGGTTAGGGTTAGGGTTAGGGTTAGGGTTAGGGTTAGGGTTAGGGTTAGGGTTAGGGTTAGGGTTAGGGTTAGGGTTAGGGTTAGGGTTAGGGTTAGGGTTAGGGTTAGGGTTAGGGTTAGGGTTAGGGTTAGGGTTAGGGTTAGGGTTAGGGTTAGGGTTAGGGTTAGGGTTAGGGTTAGGGTTAGGGTTAGGGTTAGGGTTAGGGTTAGGGTTAGGGTTAGGGTTAGGGTTAGGGTTAGGGTTAGGGTTAGGGTTAGGGTTAGGGTTAGGGTTAGGGTTAGGGTTAGGGTTAGGGTTAGGGTTAGGGTTAGGGTTAGGGTTAGGGTTAGGGTTAGGGTTAGGGTTAGGGTTAGGGTTAGGGTTAGGGTTAGGGTTAGGGTTAGGGTTAGGGTTAGGGTTAGGGTTAGGGTTAGGGTTAGGGTTAGGGTTAGGGTTAGGGTTAGGGTTAGGGTTAGGGTTAGGGTTAGGGTTAGGGTTAGGGTTAGGGTTAGGGTTAGGGTTAGGGTTAGGGTTAGGGTTAGGGTTAGGGTTAGGGTTAGGGTTAGGGTTAGGGTTAGGGTTAGGGTTAGGGTTAGGGTTAGGGTTAGGGTTAGGGTTAGGGTTAGGGTTAGGGTTAGGGTTAGGGTTAGGGTTAGGGTTAGGGTTAGGGTTAGGGTTAGGGTTAGGGTTAGGGTTAGGGTTAGGGTTAGGGTTAGGGTTAGGGTTAGGGTTAGGGTTAGGGTTAGGGTTAGGGTTAGGGTTAGGGTTAGGGTTAGGGTTAGGGTTAGGGTTAGGGTTAGGGTTAGGGTTAGGGTTAGGGTTAGGGTTAGGGTTAGGGTTAGGGTTAGGGTTAGGGTTAGGGTTAGGGTTAGGGTTAGGGTTAGGGTTAGGGTTAGGGTTAGGGTTAGGGTTAGGGTTAGGGTTAGGGTTAGGGTTAGGGTTAGGGTTAGGGTTAGGGTTAGGGTTAGGGTTAGGGTTAGGGTTAGGGTTAGGGTTAGGGTTAGGGTTAGGGTTAGGGTTAGGGTTAGGGTTAGGGTTAGGGTTAGGGTTAGGGTTAGGGTTAGGGTTAGGGTTAGGGTTAGGGTTAGGGTTAGGGTTAGGGTTAGGGTTAGGGTTAGGGTTAGGGTTAGGGTTAGGGTTAGGGTTAGGGTTAGGGTTAGGGTTAGGGTTAGGGTTAGGGTTAGGGTTAGGGTTAGGGTTAGGGTTAGGGTTAGGGTTAGGGTTAGGGTTAGGGTTAGGGTTAGGGTTAGGGTTAGGGTTAGGGTTAGGGTTAGGGTTAGGGTTAGGGTTAGGGTTAGGGTTAGGGTTAGGGTTAGGGTTAGGGTTAGGGTTAGGGTTAGGGTTAGGGTTAGGGTTAGGGTTAGGGTTAGGGTTAGGGTTAGGGTTAGGGTTAGGGTTAGGGTTAGGGTTAGGGTTAGGGTTAGGGTTAGGGTTAGGGTTAGGGTTAGGGTTAGGGTTAGGGTTAGGGTTAGGGTTAGGGTTAGGGTTAGGGTTAGGGTTAGGGTTAGGGTTAGGGTTAGGGTTAGGGTTAGGGTTAGGGTTAGGGTTAGGGTTAGGGTTAGGGTTAGGGTTAGGGTTAGGGTTAGGGTTAGGGTTAGGGTTAGGGTTAGGGTTAGGGTTAGGGTTAGGGTTAGGGTTAGGGTTAGGGTTAGGGTTAGGGTTAGGGTTAGGGTTAGGGTTAGGGTTAGGGTTAGGGTTAGGGTTAGGGTTAGGGTTAGGGTTAGGGTTAGGGTTAGGGTTAGGGTTAGGGTTAGGGTTAGGGTTAGGGTTAGGGTTAGGGTTAGGGTTAGGGTTAGGGTTAGGGTTAGGGTTAGGGTTAGGGTTAGGGTTAGGGTTAGGGTTAGGGTTAGGGTTAGGGTTAGGGTTAGGGTTAGGGTTAGGGTTAGGGTTAGGGTTAGGGTTAGGGTTAGGGTTAGGGTTAGGGTTAGGGTTAGGGTTAGGGTTAGGGTTAGGGTTAGGGTTAGGGTTAGGGTTAGGGTTAGGGTTAGGGTTAGGGTTAGGGTTAGGGTTAGGGTTAGGGTTAGGGTTAGGGTTAGGGTTAGGGTTAGGGTTAGGGTTAGGGTTAGGGTTAGGGTTAGGGTTAGGGTTAGGGTTAGGGTTAGGGTTAGGGTTAGGGTTAGGGTTAGGGTTAGGGTTAGGGTTAGGGTTAGGGTTAGGGTTAGGGTTAGGGTTAGGGTTAGGGTTAGGGTTAGGGTTAGGGTTAGGGTTAGGGTTAGGGTTAGGGTTAGGGTTAGGGTTAGGGTTAGGGTTAGGGTTAGGGTTAGGGTTAGGGTTAGGGTTAGGGTTAGGGTTAGGGTTAGGGTTAGGGTTAGGGTTAGGGTTAGGGTTAGGGTTAGGGTTAGGGTTAGGGTTAGGGTTAGGGTTAGGGTTAGGGTTAGGGTTAGGGTTAGGGTTAGGGTTAGGGTTAGGGTTAGGGTTAGGGTTAGGGTTAGGGTTAGGGTTAGGGTTAGGGTTAGGGTTAGGGTTAGGGTTAGGGTTAGGGTTAGGGTTAGGGTTAGGGTTAGGGTTAGGGTTAGGGTTAGGGTTAGGGTTAGGGTTAGGGTTAGGGTTAGGGTTAGGGTTAGGGTTAGGGTTAGGGTTAGGGTTAGGGTTAGGGTTAGGGTTAGGGTTAGGGTTAGGGTTAGGGTTAGGGTTAGGGTTAGGGTTAGGGTTAGGGTTAGGGTTAGGGTTAGGGTTAGGGTTAGGGTTAGGGTTAGGGTTAGGGTTAGGGTTAGGGTTAGGGTTAGGGTTAGGGTTAGGGTTAGGGTTAGGGTTAGGGTTAGGGTTAGGGTTAGGGTTAGGGTTAGGGTTAGGGTTAGGGTTAGGGTTAGGGTTAGGGTTAGGGTTAGGGTTAGGGTTAGGGTTAGGGTTAGGGTTAGGGTTAGGGTTAGGGTTAGGGTTAGGGTTAGGGTTAGGGTTAGGGTTAGGGTTAGGGTTAGGGTTAGGGTTAGGGTTAGGGTTAGGGTTAGGGTTAGGGTTAGGGTTAGGGTTAGGGTTAGGGTTAGGGTTAGGGTTAGGGTTAGGGTTAGGGTTAGGGTTAGGGTTAGGGTTAGGGTTAGGGTTAGGGTTAGGGTTAGGGTTAGGGTTAGGGTTAGGGTTAGGGTTAGGGTTAGGGTTAGGGTTAGGGTTAGGGTTAGGGTTAGGGTTAGGGTTAGGGTTAGGGTTAGGGTTAGGGTTAGGGTTAGGGTTAGGGTTAGGGTTAGGGTTAGGGTTAGGGTTAGGGTTAGGGTTAGGGTTAGGGTTAGGGTTAGGGTTAGGGTTAGGGTTAGGGTTAGGGTTAGGGTTAGGGTTAGGGTTAGGGTTAGGGTTAGGGTTAGGGTTAGGGTTAGGGTTAGGGTTAGGGTTAGGGTTAGGGTTAGGGTTAGGGTTAGGGTTAGGGTTAGGGTTAGGGTTAGGGTTAGGGTTAGGGTTAGGGTTAGGGTTAGGGTTAGGGTTAGGGTTAGGGTTAGGGTTAGGGTTAGGGTTAGGGTTAGGGTTAGGGTTAGGGTTAGGGTTAGGGTTAGGGTTAGGGTTAGGGTTAGGGTTAGGGTTAGGGTTAGGGTTAGGGTTAGGGTTAGGGTTAGGGTTAGGGTTAGGGTTAGGGTTAGGGTTAGGGTTAGGGTTAGGGTTAGGGTTAGGGTTAGGGTTAGGGTTAGGGTTAGGGTTAGGGTTAGGGTTAGGGTTAGGGTTAGGGTTAGGGTTAGGGTTAGGGTTAGGGTTAGGGTTAGGGTTAGGGTTAGGGTTAGGGTTAGGGTTAGGGTTAGGGTTAGGGTTAGGGTTAGGGTTAGGGTTAGGGTTAGGGTTAGGGTTAGGGTTAGGGTTAGGGTTAGGGTTAGGGTTAGGGTTAGGGTTAGGGTTAGGGTTAGGGTTAGGGTTAGGGTTAGGGTTAGGGTTAGGGTTAGGGTTAGGGTTAGGGTTAGGGTTAGGGTTAGGGTTAGGGTTAGGGTTAGGGTTAGGGTTAGGGTTAGGGTTAGGGTTAGGGTTAGGGTTAGGGTTAGGGTTAGGGTTAGGGTTAGGGTTAGGGTTAGGGTTAGGGTTAGGGTTAGGGTTAGGGTTAGGGTTAGGGTTAGGGTTAGGGTTAGGGTTAGGGTTAGGGTTAGGGTTAGGGTTAGGGTTAGGGTTAGGGTTAGGGTTAGGGTTAGGGTTAGGGTTAGGGTTAGGGTTAGGGTTAGGGTTAGGGTTAGGGTTAGGGTTAGGGTTAGGGTTAGGGTTAGGGTTAGGGTTAGGGTTAGGGTTAGGGTTAGGGTTAGGGTTAGGGTTAGGGTTAGGGTTAGGGTTAGGGTTAGGGTTAGGGTTAGGGTTAGGGTTAGGGTTAGGGTTAGGGTTAGGGTTAGGGTTAGGGTTAGGGTTAGGGTTAGGGTTAGGGTTAGGGTTAGGGTTAGGGTTAGGGTTAGGGTTAGGGTTAGGGTTAGGGTTAGGGTTAGGGTTAGGGTTAGGGTTAGGGTTAGGGTTAGGGTTAGGGTTAGGGTTAGGGTTAGGGTTAGGGTTAGGGTTAGGGTTAGGGTTAGGGTTAGGGTTAGGGTTAGGGTTAGGGTTAGGGTTAGGGTTAGGGTTAGGGTTAGGGTTAGGGTTAGGGTTAGGGTTAGGGTTAGGGTTAGGGTTAGGGTTAGGGTTAGGGTTAGGGTTAGGGTTAGGGTTAGGGTTAGGGTTAGGGTTAGGGTTAGGGTTAGGGTTAGGGTTAGGGTTAGGGTTAGGGTTAGGGTTAGGGTTAGGGTTAGGGTTAGGGTTAGGGTTAGGGTTAGGGTTAGGGTTAGGGTTAGGGTTAGGGTTAGGGTTAGGGTTAGGGTTAGGGTTAGGGTTAGGGTTAGGGTTAGGGTTAGGGTTAGGGTTAGGGTTAGGGTTAGGGTTAGGGTTAGGGTTAGGGTTAGGGTTAGGGTTAGGGTTAGGGTTAGGGTTAGGGTTAGGGTTAGGGTTAGGGTTAGGGTTAGGGTTAGGGTTAGGGTTAGGGTTAGGGTTAGGGTTAGGGTTAGGGTTAGGGTTAGGGTTAGGGTTAGGGTTAGGGTTAGGGTTAGGGTTAGGGTTAGGGTTAGGGTTAGGGTTAGGGTTAGGGTTAGGGTTAGGGTTAGGGTTAGGGTTAGGGTTAGGGTTAGGGTTAGGGTTAGGGTTAGGGTTAGGGTTAGGGTTAGGGTTAGGGTTAGGGTTAGGGTTAGGGTTAGGGTTAGGGTTAGGGTTAGGGTTAGGGTTAGGGTTAGGGTTAGGGTTAGGGTTAGGGTTAGGGTTAGGGTTAGGGTTAGGGTTAGGGTTAGGGTTAGGGTTAGGGTTAGGGTTAGGGTTAGGGTTAGGGTTAGGGTTAGGGTTAGGGTTAGGGTTAGGGTTAGGGTTAGGGTTAGGGTTAGGGTTAGGGTTAGGGTTAGGGTTAGGGTTAGGGTTAGGGTTAGGGTTAGGGTTAGGGTTAGGGTTAGGGTTAGGGTTAGGGTTAGGGTTAGGGTTAGGGTTAGGGTTAGGGTTAGGGTTAGGGTTAGGGTTAGGGTTAGGGTTAGGGTTAGGGTTAGGGTTAGGGTTAGGGTTAGGGTTAGGGTTAGGGTTAGGGTTAGGGTTAGGGTTAGGGTTAGGGTTAGGGTTAGGGTTAGGGTTAGGGTTAGGGTTAGGGTTAGGGTTAGGGTTAGGGTTAGGGTTAGGGTTAGGGTTAGGGTTAGGGTTAGGGTTAGGGTTAGGGTTAGGGTTAGGGTTAGGGTTAGGGTTAGGGTTAGGGTTAGGGTTAGGGTTAGGGTTAGGGTTAGGGTTAGGGTTAGGGTTAGGGTTAGGGTTAGGGTTAGGGTTAGGGTTAGGGTTAGGGTTAGGGTTAGGGTTAGGGTTAGGGTTAGGGTTAGGGTTAGGGTTAGGGTTAGGGTTAGGGTTAGGGTTAGGGTTAGGGTTAGGGTTAGGGTTAGGGTTAGGGTTAGGGTTAGGGTTAGGGTTAGGGTTAGGGTTAGGGTTAGGGTTAGGGTTAGGGTTAGGGTTAGGGTTAGGGTTAGGGTTAGGGTTAGGGTTAGGGTTAGGGTTAGGGTTAGGGTTAGGGTTAGGGTTAGGGTTAGGGTTAGGGTTAGGGTTAGGGTTAGGGTTAGGGTTAGGGTTAGGGTTAGGGTTAGGGTTAGGGTTAGGGTTAGGGTTAGGGTTAGGGTTAGGGTTAGGGTTAGGGTTAGGGTTAGGGTTAGGGTTAGGGTTAGGGTTAGGGTTAGGGTTAGGGTTAGGGTTAGGGTTAGGGTTAGGGTTAGGGTTAGGGTTAGGGTTAGGGTTAGGGTTAGGGTTAGGGTTAGGGTTAGGGTTAGGGTTAGGGTTAGGGTTAGGGTTAGGGTTAGGGTTAGGGTTAGGGTTAGGGTTAGGGTTAGGGTTAGGGTTAGGGTTAGGGTTAGGGTTAGGGTTAGGGTTAGGGTTAGGGTTAGGGTTAGGGTTAGGGTTAGGGTTAGGGTTAGGGTTAGGGTTAGGGTTAGGGTTAGGGTTAGGGTTAGGGTTAGGGTTAGGGTTAGGGTTAGGGTTAGGGTTAGGGTTAGGGTTAGGGTTAGGGTTAGGGTTAGGGTTAGGGTTAGGGTTAGGGTTAGGGTTAGGGTTAGGGTTAGGGTTAGGGTTAGGGTTAGGGTTAGGGTTAGGGTTAGGGTTAGGGTTAGGGTTAGGGTTAGGGTTAGGGTTAGGGTTAGGGTTAGGGTTAGGGTTAGGGTTAGGGTTAGGGTTAGGGTTAGGGTTAGGGTTAGGGTTAGGGTTAGGGTTAGGGTTAGGGTTAGGGTTAGGGTTAGGGTTAGGGTTAGGGTTAGGGTTAGGGTTAGGGTTAGGGTTAGGGTTAGGGTTAGGGTTAGGGTTAGGGTTAGGGTTAGGGTTAGGGTTAGGGTTAGGGTTAGGGTTAGGGTTAGGGTTAGGGTTAGGGTTAGGGTTAGGGTTAGGGTTAGGGTTAGGGTTAGGGTTAGGGTTAGGGTTAGGGTTAGGGTTAGGGTTAGGGTTAGGGTTAGGGTTAGGGTTAGGGTTAGGGTTAGGGTTAGGGTTAGGGTTAGGGTTAGGGTTAGGGTTAGGGTTAGGGTTAGGGTTAGGGTTAGGGTTAGGGTTAGGGTTAGGGTTAGGGTTAGGGTTAGGGTTAGGGTTAGGGTTAGGGTTAGGGTTAGGGTTAGGGTTAGGGTTAGGGTTAGGGTTAGGGTTAGGGTTAGGGTTAGGGTTAGGGTTAGGGTTAGGGTTAGGGTTAGGGTTAGGGTTAGGGTTAGGGTTAGGGTTAGGGTTAGGGTTAGGGTTAGGGTTAGGGTTAGGGTTAGGGTTAGGGTTAGGGTTAGGGTTAGGGTTAGGGTTAGGGTTAGGGTTAGGGTTAGGGTTAGGGTTAGGGTTAGGGTTAGGGTTAGGGTTAGGGTTAGGGTTAGGGTTAGGGTTAGGGTTAGGGTTAGGGTTAGGGTTAGGGTTAGGGTTAGGGTTAGGGTTAGGGTTAGGGTTAGGGTTAGGGTTAGGGTTAGGGTTAGGGTTAGGGTTAGGGTTAGGGTTAGGGTTAGGGTTAGGGTTAGGGTTAGGGTTAGGGTTAGGGTTAGGGTTAGGGTTAGGGTTAGGGTTAGGGTTAGGGTTAGGGTTAGGGTTAGGGTTAGGGTTAGGGTTAGGGTTAGGGTTAGGGTTAGGGTTAGGGTTAGGGTTAGGGTTAGGGTTAGGGTTAGGGTTAGGGTTAGGGTTAGGGTTAGGGTTAGGGTTAGGGTTAGGGTTAGGGTTAGGGTTAGGGTTAGGGTTAGGGTTAGGGTTAGGGTTAGGGTTAGGGTTAGGGTTAGGGTTAGGGTTAGGGTTAGGGTTAGGGTTAGGGTTAGGGTTAGGGTTAGGGTTAGGGTTAGGGTTAGGGTTAGGGTTAGGGTTAGGGTTAGGGTTAGGGTTAGGGTTAGGGTTAGGGTTAGGGTTAGGGTTAGGGTTAGGGTTAGGGTTAGGGTTAGGGTTAGGGTTAGGGTTAGGGTTAGGGTTAGGGTTAGGGTTAGGGTTAGGGTTAGGGTTAGGGTTAGGGTTAGGGTTAGGGTTAGGGTTAGGGTTAGGGTTAGGGTTAGGGTTAGGGTTAGGGTTAGGGTTAGGGTTAGGGTTAGGGTTAGGGTTAGGGTTAGGGTTAGGGTTAGGGTTAGGGTTAGGGTTAGGGTTAGGGTTAGGGTTAGGGTTAGGGTTAGGGTTAGGGTTAGGGTTAGGGTTAGGGTTAGGGTTAGGGTTAGGGTTAGGGTTAGGGTTAGGGTTAGGGTTAGGGTTAGGGTTAGGGTTAGGGTTAGGGTTAGGGTTAGGGTTAGGGTTAGGGTTAGGGTTAGGGTTAGGGTTAGGGTTAGGGTTAGGGTTAGGGTTAGGGTTAGGGTTAGGGTTAGGGTTAGGGTTAGGGTTAGGGTTAGGGTTAGGGTTAGGGTTAGGGTTAGGGTTAGGGTTAGGGTTAGGGTTAGGGTTAGGGTTAGGGTTAGGGTTAGGGTTAGGGTTAGGGTTAGGGTTAGGGTTAGGGTTAGGGTTAGGGTTAGGGTTAGGGTTAGGGTTAGGGTTAGGGTTAGGGTTAGGGTTAGGGTTAGGGTTAGGGTTAGGGTTAGGGTTAGGGTTAGGGTTAGGGTTAGGGTTAGGGTTAGGGTTAGGGTTAGGGTTAGGGTTAGGGTTAGGGTTAGGGTTAGGGTTAGGGTTAGGGTTAGGGTTAGGGTTAGGGTTAGGGTTAGGGTTAGGGTTAGGGTTAGGGTTAGGGTTAGGGTTAGGGTTAGGGTTAGGGTTAGGGTTAGGGTTAGGGTTAGGGTTAGGGTTAGGGTTAGGGTTAGGGTTAGGGTTAGGGTTAGGGTTAGGGTTAGGGTTAGGGTTAGGGTTAGGGTTAGGGTTAGGGTTAGGGTTAGGGTTAGGGTTAGGGTTAGGGTTAGGGTTAGGGTTAGGGTTAGGGTTAGGGTTAGGGTTAGGGTTAGGGTTAGGGTTAGGGTTAGGGTTAGGGTTAGGGTTAGGGTTAGGGTTAGGGTTAGGGTTAGGGTTAGGGTTAGGGTTAGGGTTAGGGTTAGGGTTAGGGTTAGGGTTAGGGTTAGGGTTAGGGTTAGGGTTAGGGTTAGGGTTAGGGTTAGGGTTAGGGTTAGGGTTAGGGTTAGGGTTAGGGTTAGGGTTAGGGTTAGGGTTAGGGTTAGGGTTAGGGTTAGGGTTAGGGTTAGGGTTAGGGTTAGGGTTAGGGTTAGGGTTAGGGTTAGGGTTAGGGTTAGGGTTAGGGTTAGGGTTAGGGTTAGGGTTAGGGTTAGGGTTAGGGTTAGGGTTAGGGTTAGGGTTAGGGTTAGGGTTAGGGTTAGGGTTAGGGTTAGGGTTAGGGTTAGGGTTAGGGTTAGGGTTAGGGTTAGGGTTAGGGTTAGGGTTAGGGTTAGGGTTAGGGTTAGGGTTAGGGTTAGGGTTAGGGTTAGGGTTAGGGTTAGGGTTAGGGTTAGGGTTAGGGTTAGGGTTAGGGTTAGGGTTAGGGTTAGGGTTAGGGTTAGGGTTAGGGTTAGGGTTAGGGTTAGGGTTAGGGTTAGGGTTAGGGTTAGGGTTAGGGTTAGGGTTAGGGTTAGGGTTAGGGTTAGGGTTAGGGTTAGGGTTAGGGTTAGGGTTAGGGTTAGGGTTAGGGTTAGGGTTAGGGTTAGGGTTAGGGTTAGGGTTAGGGTTAGGGTTAGGGTTAGGGTTAGGGTTAGGGTTAGGGTTAGGGTTAGGGTTAGGGTTAGGGTTAGGGTTAGGGTTAGGGTTAGGGTTAGGGTTAGGGTTAGGGTTAGGGTTAGGGTTAGGGTTAGGGTTAGGGTTAGGGTTAGGGTTAGGGTTAGGGTTAGGGTTAGGGTTAGGGTTAGGGTTAGGGTTAGGGTTAGGGTTAGGGTTAGGGTTAGGGTTAGGGTTAGGGTTAGGGTTAGGGTTAGGGTTAGGGTTAGGGTTAGGGTTAGGGTTAGGGTTAGGGTTAGGGTTAGGGTTAGGGTTAGGGTTAGGGTTAGGGTTAGGGTTAGGGTTAGGGTTAGGGTTAGGGTTAGGGTTAGGGTTAGGGTTAGGGTTAGGGTTAGGGTTAGGGTTAGGGTTAGGGTTAGGGTTAGGGTTAGGGTTAGGGTTAGGGTTAGGGTTAGGGTTAGGGTTAGGGTTAGGGTTAGGGTTAGGGTTAGGGTTAGGGTTAGGGTTAGGGTTAGGGTTAGGGTTAGGGTTAGGGTTAGGGTTAGGGTTAGGGTTAGGGTTAGGGTTAGGGTTAGGGTTAGGGTTAGGGTTAGGGTTAGGGTTAGGGTTAGGGTTAGGGTTAGGGTTAGGGTTAGGGTTAGGGTTAGGGTTAGGGTTAGGGTTAGGGTTAGGGTTAGGGTTAGGGTTAGGGTTAGGGTTAGGGTTAGGGTTAGGGTTAGGGTTAGGGTTAGGGTTAGGGTTAGGGTTAGGGTTAGGGTTAGGGTTAGGGTTAGGGTTAGGGTTAGGGTTAGGGTTAGGGTTAGGGTTAGGGTTAGGGTTAGGGTTAGGGTTAGGGTTAGGGTTAGGGTTAGGGTTAGGGTTAGGGTTAGGGTTAGGGTTAGGGTTAGGGTTAGGGTTAGGGTTAGGGTTAGGGTTAGGGTTAGGGTTAGGGTTAGGGTTAGGGTTAGGGTTAGGGTTAGGGTTAGGGTTAGGGTTAGGGTTAGGGTTAGGGTTAGGGTTAGGGTTAGGGTTAGGGTTAGGGTTAGGGTTAGGGTTAGGGTTAGGGTTAGGGTTAGGGTTAGGGTTAGGGTTAGGGTTAGGGTTAGGGTTAGGGTTAGGGTTAGGGTTAGGGTTAGGGTTAGGGTTAGGGTTAGGGTTAGGGTTAGGGTTAGGGTTAGGGTTAGGGTTAGGGTTAGGGTTAGGGTTAGGGTTAGGGTTAGGGTTAGGGTTAGGGTTAGGGTTAGGGTTAGGGTTAGGGTTAGGGTTAGGGTTAGGGTTAGGGTTAGGGTTAGGGTTAGGGTTAGGGTTAGGGTTAGGGTTAGGGTTAGGGTTAGGGTTAGGGTTAGGGTTAGGGTTAGGGTTAGGGTTAGGGTTAGGGTTAGGGTTAGGGTTAGGGTTAGGGTTAGGGTTAGGGTTAGGGTTAGGGTTAGGGTTAGGGTTAGGGTTAGGGTTAGGGTTAGGGTTAGGGTTAGGGTTAGGGTTAGGGTTAGGGTTAGGGTTAGGGTTAGGGTTAGGGTTAGGGTTAGGGTTAGGGTTAGGGTTAGGGTTAGGGTTAGGGTTAGGGTTAGGGTTAGGGTTAGGGTTAGGGTTAGGGTTAGGGTTAGGGTTAGGGTTAGGGTTAGGGTTAGGGTTAGGGTTAGGGTTAGGGTTAGGGTTAGGGTTAGGGTTAGGGTTAGGGTTAGGGTTAGGGTTAGGGTTAGGGTTAGGGTTAGGGTTAGGGTTAGGGTTAGGGTTAGGGTTAGGGTTAGGGTTAGGGTTAGGGTTAGGGTTAGGGTTAGGGTTAGGGTTAGGGTTAGGGTTAGGGTTAGGGTTAGGGTTAGGGTTAGGGTTAGGGTTAGGGTTAGGGTTAGGGTTAGGGTTAGGGTTAGGGTTAGGGTTAGGGTTAGGGTTAGGGTTAGGGTTAGGGTTAGGGTTAGGGTTAGGGTTAGGGTTAGGGTTAGGGTTAGGGTTAGGGTTAGGGTTAGGGTTAGGGTTAGGGTTAGGGTTAGGGTTAGGGTTAGGGTTAGGGTTAGGGTTAGGGTTAGGGTTAGGGTTAGGGTTAGGGTTAGGGTTAGGGTTAGGGTTAGGGTTAGGGTTAGGGTTAGGGTTAGGGTTAGGGTTAGGGTTAGGGTTAGGGTTAGGGTTAGGGTTAGGGTTAGGGTTAGGGTTAGGGTTAGGGTTAGGGTTAGGGTTAGGGTTAGGGTTAGGGTTAGGGTTAGGGTTAGGGTTAGGGTTAGGGTTAGGGTTAGGGTTAGGGTTAGGGTTAGGGTTAGGGTTAGGGTTAGGGTTAGGGTTAGGGTTAGGGTTAGGGTTAGGGTTAGGGTTAGGGTTAGGGTTAGGGTTAGGGTTAGGGTTAGGGTTAGGGTTAGGGTTAGGGTTAGGGTTAGGGTTAGGGTTAGGGTTAGGGTTAGGGTTAGGGTTAGGGTTAGGGTTAGGGTTAGGGTTAGGGTTAGGGTTAGGGTTAGGGTTAGGGTTAGGGTTAGGGTTAGGGTTAGGGTTAGGGTTAGGGTTAGGGTTAGGGTTAGGGTTAGGGTTAGGGTTAGGGTTAGGGTTAGGGTTAGGGTTAGGGTTAGGGTTAGGGTTAGGGTTAGGGTTAGGGTTAGGGTTAGGGTTAGGGTTAGGGTTAGGGTTAGGGTTAGGGTTAGGGTTAGGGTTAGGGTTAGGGTTAGGGTTAGGGTTAGGGTTAGGGTTAGGGTTAGGGTTAGGGTTAGGGTTAGGGTTAGGGTTAGGGTTAGGGTTAGGGTTAGGGTTAGGGTTAGGGTTAGGGTTAGGGTTAGGGTTAGGGTTAGGGTTAGGGTTAGGGTTAGGGTTAGGGTTAGGGTTAGGGTTAGGGTTAGGGTTAGGGTTAGGGTTAGGGTTAGGGTTAGGGTTAGGGTTAGGGTTAGGGTTAGGGTTAGGGTTAGGGTTAGGGTTAGGGTTAGGGTTAGGGTTAGGGTTAGGGTTAGGGTTAGGGTTAGGGTTAGGGTTAGGGTTAGGGTTAGGGTTAGGGTTAGGGTTAGGGTTAGGGTTAGGGTTAGGGTTAGGGTTAGGGTTAGGGTTAGGGTTAGGGTTAGGGTTAGGGTTAGGGTTAGGGTTAGGGTTAGGGTTAGGGTTAGGGTTAGGGTTAGGGTTAGGGTTAGGGTTAGGGTTAGGGTTAGGGTTAGGGTTAGGGTTAGGGTTAGGGTTAGGGTTAGGGTTAGGGTTAGGGTTAGGGTTAGGGTTAGGGTTAGGGTTAGGGTTAGGGTTAGGGTTAGGGTTAGGGTTAGGGTTAGGGTTAGGGTTAGGGTTAGGGTTAGGGTTAGGGTTAGGGTTAGGGTTAGGGTTAGGGTTAGGGTTAGGGTTAGGGTTAGGGTTAGGGTTAGGGTTAGGGTTAGGGTTAGGGTTAGGGTTAGGGTTAGGGTTAGGGTTAGGGTTAGGGTTAGGGTTAGGGTTAGGGTTAGGGTTAGGGTTAGGGTTAGGGTTAGGGTTAGGGTTAGGGTTAGGGTTAGGGTTAGGGTTAGGGTTAGGGTTAGGGTTAGGGTTAGGGTTAGGGTTAGGGTTAGGGTTAGGGTTAGGGTTAGGGTTAGGGTTAGGGTTAGGGTTAGGGTTAGGGTTAGGGTTAGGGTTAGGGTTAGGGTTAGGGTTAGGGTTAGGGTTAGGGTTAGGGTTAGGGTTAGGGTTAGGGTTAGGGTTAGGGTTAGGGTTAGGGTTAGGGTTAGGGTTAGGGTTAGGGTTAGGGTTAGGGTTAGGGTTAGGGTTAGGGTTAGGGTTAGGGTTAGGGTTAGGGTTAGGGTTAGGGTTAGGGTTAGGGTTAGGGTTAGGGTTAGGGTTAGGGTTAGGGTTAGGGTTAGGGTTAGGGTTAGGGTTAGGGTTAGGGTTAGGGTTAGGGTTAGGGTTAGGGTTAGGGTTAGGGTTAGGGTTAGGGTTAGGGTTAGGGTTAGGGTTAGGGTTAGGGTTAGGGTTAGGGTTAGGGTTAGGGTTAGGGTTAGGGTTAGGGTTAGGGTTAGGGTTAGGGTTAGGGTTAGGGTTAGGGTTAGGGTTAGGGTTAGGGTTAGGGTTAGGGTTAGGGTTAGGGTTAGGGTTAGGGTTAGGGTTAGGGTTAGGGTTAGGGTTAGGGTTAGGGTTAGGGTTAGGGTTAGGGTTAGGGTTAGGGTTAGGGTTAGGGTTAGGGTTAGGGTTAGGGTTAGGGTTAGGGTTAGGGTTAGGGTTAGGGTTAGGGTTAGGGTTAGGGTTAGGGTTAGGGTTAGGGTTAGGGTTAGGGTTAGGGTTAGGGTTAGGGTTAGGGTTAGGGTTAGGGTTAGGGTTAGGGTTAGGGTTAGGGTTAGGGTTAGGGTTAGGGTTAGGGTTAGGGTTAGGGTTAGGGTTAGGGTTAGGGTTAGGGTTAGGGTTAGGGTTAGGGTTAGGGTTAGGGTTAGGGTTAGGGTTAGGGTTAGGGTTAGGGTTAGGGTTAGGGTTAGGGTTAGGGTTAGGGTTAGGGTTAGGGTTAGGGTTAGGGTTAGGGTTAGGGTTAGGGTTAGGGTTAGGGTTAGGGTTAGGGTTAGGGTTAGGGTTAGGGTTAGGGTTAGGGTTAGGGTTAGGGTTAGGGTTAGGGTTAGGGTTAGGGTTAGGGTTAGGGTTAGGGTTAGGGTTAGGGTTAGGGTTAGGGTTAGGGTTAGGGTTAGGGTTAGGGTTAGGGTTAGGGTTAGGGTTAGGGTTAGGGTTAGGGTTAGGGTTAGGGTTAGGGTTAGGGTTAGGGTTAGGGTTAGGGTTAGGGTTAGGGTTAGGGTTAGGGTTAGGGTTAGGGTTAGGGTTAGGGTTAGGGTTAGGGTTAGGGTTAGGGTTAGGGTTAGGGTTAGGGTTAGGGTTAGGGTTAGGGTTAGGGTTAGGGTTAGGGTTAGGGTTAGGGTTAGGGTTAGGGTTAGGGTTAGGGTTAGGGTTAGGGTTAGGGTTAGGGTTAGGGTTAGGGTTAGGGTTAGGGTTAGGGTTAGGGTTAGGGTTAGGGTTAGGGTTAGGGTTAGGGTTAGGGTTAGGGTTAGGGTTAGGGTTAGGGTTAGGGTTAGGGTTAGGGTTAGGGTTAGGGTTAGGGTTAGGGTTAGGGTTAGGGTTAGGGTTAGGGTTAGGGTTAGGGTTAGGGTTAGGGTTAGGGTTAGGGTTAGGGTTAGGGTTAGGGTTAGGGTTAGGGTTAGGGTTAGGGTTAGGGTTAGGGTTAGGGTTAGGGTTAGGGTTAGGGTTAGGGTTAGGGTTAGGGTTAGGGTTAGGGTTAGGGTTAGGGTTAGGGTTAGGGTTAGGGTTAGGGTTAGGGTTAGGGTTAGGGTTAGGGTTAGGGTTAGGGTTAGGGTTAGGGTTAGGGTTAGGGTTAGGGTTAGGGTTAGGGTTAGGGTTAGGGTTAGGGTTAGGGTTAGGGTTAGGGTTAGGGTTAGGGTTAGGGTTAGGGTTAGGGTTAGGGTTAGGGTTAGGGTTAGGGTTAGGGTTAGGGTTAGGGTTAGGGTTAGGGTTAGGGTTAGGGTTAGGGTTAGGGTTAGGGTTAGGGTTAGGGTTAGGGTTAGGGTTAGGGTTAGGGTTAGGGTTAGGGTTAGGGTTAGGGTTAGGGTTAGGGTTAGGGTTAGGGTTAGGGTTAGGGTTAGGGTTAGGGTTAGGGTTAGGGTTAGGGTTAGGGTTAGGGTTAGGGTTAGGGTTAGGGTTAGGGTTAGGGTTAGGGTTAGGGTTAGGGTTAGGGTTAGGGTTAGGGTTAGGGTTAGGGTTAGGGTTAGGGTTAGGGTTAGGGTTAGGGTTAGGGTTAGGGTTAGGGTTAGGGTTAGGGTTAGGGTTAGGGTTAGGGTTAGGGTTAGGGTTAGGGTTAGGGTTAGGGTTAGGGTTAGGGTTAGGGTTAGGGTTAGGGTTAGGGTTAGGGTTAGGGTTAGGGTTAGGGTTAGGGTTAGGGTTAGGGTTAGGGTTAGGGTTAGGGTTAGGGTTAGGGTTAGGGTTAGGGTTAGGGTTAGGGTTAGGGTTAGGGTTAGGGTTAGGGTTAGGGTTAGGGTTAGGGTTAGGGTTAGGGTTAGGGTTAGGGTTAGGGTTAGGGTTAGGGTTAGGGTTAGGGTTAGGGTTAGGGTTAGGGTTAGGGTTAGGGTTAGGGTTAGGGTTAGGGTTAGGGTTAGGGTTAGGGTTAGGGTTAGGGTTAGGGTTAGGGTTAGGGTTAGGGTTAGGGTTAGGGTTAGGGTTAGGGTTAGGGTTAGGGTTAGGGTTAGGGTTAGGGTTAGGGTTAGGGTTAGGGTTAGGGTTAGGGTTAGGGTTAGGGTTAGGGTTAGGGTTAGGGTTAGGGTTAGGGTTAGGGTTAGGGTTAGGGTTAGGGTTAGGGTTAGGGTTAGGGTTAGGGTTAGGGTTAGGGTTAGGGTTAGGGTTAGGGTTAGGGTTAGGGTTAGGGTTAGGGTTAGGGTTAGGGTTAGGGTTAGGGTTAGGGTTAGGGTTAGGGTTAGGGTTAGGGTTAGGGTTAGGGTTAGGGTTAGGGTTAGGGTTAGGGTTAGGGTTAGGGTTAGGGTTAGGGTTAGGGTTAGGGTTAGGGTTAGGGTTAGGGTTAGGGTTAGGGTTAGGGTTAGGGTTAGGGTTAGGGTTAGGGTTAGGGTTAGGGTTAGGGTTAGGGTTAGGGTTAGGGTTAGGGTTAGGGTTAGGGTTAGGGTTAGGGTTAGGGTTAGGGTTAGGGTTAGGGTTAGGGTTAGGGTTAGGGTTAGGGTTAGGGTTAGGGTTAGGGTTAGGGTTAGGGTTAGGGTTAGGGTTAGGGTTAGGGTTAGGGTTAGGGTTAGGGTTAGGGTTAGGGTTAGGGTTAGGGTTAGGGTTAGGGTTAGGGTTAGGGTTAGGGTTAGGGTTAGGGTTAGGGTTAGGGTTAGGGTTAGGGTTAGGGTTAGGGTTAGGGTTAGGGTTAGGGTTAGGGTTAGGGTTAGGGTTAGGGTTAGGGTTAGGGTTAGGGTTAGGGTTAGGGTTAGGGTTAGGGTTAGGGTTAGGGTTAGGGTTAGGGTTAGGGTTAGGGTTAGGGTTAGGGTTAGGGTTAGGGTTAGGGTTAGGGTTAGGGTTAGGGTTAGGGTTAGGGTTAGGGTTAGGGTTAGGGTTAGGGTTAGGGTTAGGGTTAGGGTTAGGGTTAGGGTTAGGGTTAGGGTTAGGGTTAGGGTTAGGGTTAGGGTTAGGGTTAGGGTTAGGGTTAGGGTTAGGGTTAGGGTTAGGGTTAGGGTTAGGGTTAGGGTTAGGGTTAGGGTTAGGGTTAGGGTTAGGGTTAGGGTTAGGGTTAGGGTTAGGGTTAGGGTTAGGGTTAGGGTTAGGGTTAGGGTTAGGGTTAGGGTTAGGGTTAGGGTTAGGGTTAGGGTTAGGGTTAGGGTTAGGGTTAGGGTTAGGGTTAGGGTTAGGGTTAGGGTTAGGGTTAGGGTTAGGGTTAGGGTTAGGGTTAGGGTTAGGGTTAGGGTTAGGGTTAGGGTTAGGGTTAGGGTTAGGGTTAGGGTTAGGGTTAGGGTTAGGGTTAGGGTTAGGGTTAGGGTTAGGGTTAGGGTTAGGGTTAGGGTTAGGGTTAGGGTTAGGGTTAGGGTTAGGGTTAGGGTTAGGGTTAGGGTTAGGGTTAGGGTTAGGGTTAGGGTTAGGGTTAGGGTTAGGGTTAGGGTTAGGGTTAGGGTTAGGGTTAGGGTTAGGGTTAGGGTTAGGGTTAGGGTTAGGGTTAGGGTTAGGGTTAGGGTTAGGGTTAGGGTTAGGGTTAGGGTTAGGGTTAGGGTTAGGGTTAGGGTTAGGGTTAGGGTTAGGGTTAGGGTTAGGGTTAGGGTTAGGGTTAGGGTTAGGGTTAGGGTTAGGGTTAGGGTTAGGGTTAGGGTTAGGGTTAGGGTTAGGGTTAGGGTTAGGGTTAGGGTTAGGGTTAGGGTTAGGGTTAGGGTTAGGGTTAGGGTTAGGGTTAGGGTTAGGGTTAGGGTTAGGGTTAGGGTTAGGGTTAGGGTTAGGGTTAGGGTTAGGGTTAGGGTTAGGGTTAGGGTTAGGGTTAGGGTTAGGGTTAGGGTTAGGGTTAGGGTTAGGGTTAGGGTTAGGGTTAGGGTTAGGGTTAGGGTTAGGGTTAGGGTTAGGGTTAGGGTTAGGGTTAGGGTTAGGGTTAGGGTTAGGGTTAGGGTTAGGGTTAGGGTTAGGGTTAGGGTTAGGGTTAGGGTTAGGGTTAGGGTTAGGGTTAGGGTTAGGGTTAGGGTTAGGGTTAGGGTTAGGGTTAGGGTTAGGGTTAGGGTTAGGGTTAGGGTTAGGGTTAGGGTTAGGGTTAGGGTTAGGGTTAGGGTTAGGGTTAGGGTTAGGGTTAGGGTTAGGGTTAGGGTTAGGGTTAGGGTTAGGGTTAGGGTTAGGGTTAGGGTTAGGGTTAGGGTTAGGGTTAGGGTTAGGGTTAGGGTTAGGGTTAGGGTTAGGGTTAGGGTTAGGGTTAGGGTTAGGGTTAGGGTTAGGGTTAGGGTTAGGGTTAGGGTTAGGGTTAGGGTTAGGGTTAGGGTTAGGGTTAGGGTTAGGGTTAGGGTTAGGGTTAGGGTTAGGGTTAGGGTTAGGGTTAGGGTTAGGGTTAGGGTTAGGGTTAGGGTTAGGGTTAGGGTTAGGGTTAGGGTTAGGGTTAGGGTTAGGGTTAGGGTTAGGGTTAGGGTTAGGGTTAGGGTTAGGGTTAGGGTTAGGGTTAGGGTTAGGGTTAGGGTTAGGGTTAGGGTTAGGGTTAGGGTTAGGGTTAGGGTTAGGGTTAGGGTTAGGGTTAGGGTTAGGGTTAGGGTTAGGGTTAGGGTTAGGGTTAGGGTTAGGGTTAGGGTTAGGGTTAGGGTTAGGGTTAGGGTTAGGGTTAGGGTTAGGGTTAGGGTTAGGGTTAGGGTTAGGGTTAGGGTTAGGGTTAGGGTTAGGGTTAGGGTTAGGGTTAGGGTTAGGGTTAGGGTTAGGGTTAGGGTTAGGGTTAGGGTTAGGGTTAGGGTTAGGGTTAGGGTTAGGGTTAGGGTTAGGGTTAGGGTTAGGGTTAGGGTTAGGGTTAGGGTTAGGGTTAGGGTTAGGGTTAGGGTTAGGGTTAGGGTTAGGGTTAGGGTTAGGGTTAGGGTTAGGGTTAGGGTTAGGGTTAGGGTTAGGGTTAGGGTTAGGGTTAGGGTTAGGGTTAGGGTTAGGGTTAGGGTTAGGGTTAGGGTTAGGGTTAGGGTTAGGGTTAGGGTTAGGGTTAGGGTTAGGGTTAGGGTTAGGGTTAGGGTTAGGGTTAGGGTTAGGGTTAGGGTTAGGGTTAGGGTTAGGGTTAGGGTTAGGGTTAGGGTTAGGGTTAGGGTTAGGGTTAGGGTTAGGGTTAGGGTTAGGGTTAGGGTTAGGGTTAGGGTTAGGGTTAGGGTTAGGGTTAGGGTTAGGGTTAGGGTTAGGGTTAGGGTTAGGGTTAGGGTTAGGGTTAGGGTTAGGGTTAGGGTTAGGGTTAGGGTTAGGGTTAGGGTTAGGGTTAGGGTTAGGGTTAGGGTTAGGGTTAGGGTTAGGGTTAGGGTTAGGGTTAGGGTTAGGGTTAGGGTTAGGGTTAGGGTTAGGGTTAGGGTTAGGGTTAGGGTTAGGGTTAGGGTTAGGGTTAGGGTTAGGGTTAGGGTTAGGGTTAGGGTTAGGGTTAGGGTTAGGGTTAGGGTTAGGGTTAGGGTTAGGGTTAGGGTTAGGGTTAGGGTTAGGGTTAGGGTTAGGGTTAGGGTTAGGGTTAGGGTTAGGGTTAGGGTTAGGGTTAGGGTTAGGGTTAGGGTTAGGGTTAGGGTTAGGGTTAGGGTTAGGGTTAGGGTTAGGGTTAGGGTTAGGGTTAGGGTTAGGGTTAGGGTTAGGGTTAGGGTTAGGGTTAGGGTTAGGGTTAGGGTTAGGGTTAGGGTTAGGGTTAGGGTTAGGGTTAGGGTTAGGGTTAGGGTTAGGGTTAGGGTTAGGGTTAGGGTTAGGGTTAGGGTTAGGGTTAGGGTTAGGGTTAGGGTTAGGGTTAGGGTTAGGGTTAGGGTTAGGGTTAGGGTTAGGGTTAGGGTTAGGGTTAGGGTTAGGGTTAGGGTTAGGGTTAGGGTTAGGGTTAGGGTTAGGGTTAGGGTTAGGGTTAGGGTTAGGGTTAGGGTTAGGGTTAGGGTTAGGGTTAGGGTTAGGGTTAGGGTTAGGGTTAGGGTTAGGGTTAGGGTTAGGGTTAGGGTTAGGGTTAGGGTTAGGGTTAGGGTTAGGGTTAGGGTTAGGGTTAGGGTTAGGGTTAGGGTTAGGGTTAGGGTTAGGGTTAGGGTTAGGGTTAGGGTTAGGGTTAGGGTTAGGGTTAGGGTTAGGGTTAGGGTTAGGGTTAGGGTTAGGGTTAGGGTTAGGGTTAGGGTTAGGGTTAGGGTTAGGGTTAGGGTTAGGGTTAGGGTTAGGGTTAGGGTTAGGGTTAGGGTTAGGGTTAGGGTTAGGGTTAGGGTTAGGGTTAGGGTTAGGGTTAGGGTTAGGGTTAGGGTTAGGGTTAGGGTTAGGGTTAGGGTTAGGGTTAGGGTTAGGGTTAGGGTTAGGGTTAGGGTTAGGGTTAGGGTTAGGGTTAGGGTTAGGGTTAGGGTTAGGGTTAGGGTTAGGGTTAGGGTTAGGGTTAGGGTTAGGGTTAGGGTTAGGGTTAGGGTTAGGGTTAGGGTTAGGGTTAGGGTTAGGGTTAGGGTTAGGGTTAGGGTTAGGGTTAGGGTTAGGGTTAGGGTTAGGGTTAGGGTTAGGGTTAGGGTTAGGGTTAGGGTTAGGGTTAGGGTTAGGGTTAGGGTTAGGGTTAGGGTTAGGGTTAGGGTTAGGGTTAGGGTTAGGGTTAGGGTTAGGGTTAGGGTTAGGGTTAGGGTTAGGGTTAGGGTTAGGGTTAGGGTTAGGGTTAGGGTTAGGGTTAGGGTTAGGGTTAGGGTTAGGGTTAGGGTTAGGGTTAGGGTTAGGGTTAGGGTTAGGGTTAGGGTTAGGGTTAGGGTTAGGGTTAGGGTTAGGGTTAGGGTTAGGGTTAGGGTTAGGGTTAGGGTTAGGGTTAGGGTTAGGGTTAGGGTTAGGGTTAGGGTTAGGGTTAGGGTTAGGGTTAGGGTTAGGGTTAGGGTTAGGGTTAGGGTTAGGGTTAGGGTTAGGGTTAGGGTTAGGGTTAGGGTTAGGGTTAGGGTTAGGGTTAGGGTTAGGGTTAGGGTTAGGGTTAGGGTTAGGGTTAGGGTTAGGGTTAGGGTTAGGGTTAGGGTTAGGGTTAGGGTTAGGGTTAGGGTTAGGGTTAGGGTTAGGGTTAGGGTTAGGGTTAGGGTTAGGGTTAGGGTTAGGGTTAGGGTTAGGGTTAGGGTTAGGGTTAGGGTTAGGGTTAGGGTTAGGGTTAGGGTTAGGGTTAGGGTTAGGGTTAGGGTTAGGGTTAGGGTTAGGGTTAGGGTTAGGGTTAGGGTTAGGGTTAGGGTTAGGGTTAGGGTTAGGGTTAGGGTTAGGGTTAGGGTTAGGGTTAGGGTTAGGGTTAGGGTTAGGGTTAGGGTTAGGGTTAGGGTTAGGGTTAGGGTTAGGGTTAGGGTTAGGGTTAGGGTTAGGGTTAGGGTTAGGGTTAGGGTTAGGGTTAGGGTTAGGGTTAGGGTTAGGGTTAGGGTTAGGGTTAGGGTTAGGGTTAGGGTTAGGGTTAGGGTTAGGGTTAGGGTTAGGGTTAGGGTTAGGGTTAGGGTTAGGGTTAGGGTTAGGGTTAGGGTTAGGGTTAGGGTTAGGGTTAGGGTTAGGGTTAGGGTTAGGGTTAGGGTTAGGGTTAGGGTTAGGGTTAGGGTTAGGGTTAGGGTTAGGGTTAGGGTTAGGGTTAGGGTTAGGGTTAGGGTTAGGGTTAGGGTTAGGGTTAGGGTTAGGGTTAGGGTTAGGGTTAGGGTTAGGGTTAGGGTTAGGGTTAGGGTTAGGGTTAGGGTTAGGGTTAGGGTTAGGGTTAGGGTTAGGGTTAGGGTTAGGGTTAGGGTTAGGGTTAGGGTTAGGGTTAGGGTTAGGGTTAGGGTTAGGGTTAGGGTTAGGGTTAGGGTTAGGGTTAGGGTTAGGGTTAGGGTTAGGGTTAGGGTTAGGGTTAGGGTTAGGGTTAGGGTTAGGGTTAGGGTTAGGGTTAGGGTTAGGGTTAGGGTTAGGGTTAGGGTTAGGGTTAGGGTTAGGGTTAGGGTTAGGGTTAGGGTTAGGGTTAGGGTTAGGGTTAGGGTTAGGGTTAGGGTTAGGGTTAGGGTTAGGGTTAGGGTTAGGGTTAGGGTTAGGGTTAGGGTTAGGGTTAGGGTTAGGGTTAGGGTTAGGGTTAGGGTTAGGGTTAGGGTTAGGGTTAGGGTTAGGGTTAGGGTTAGGGTTAGGGTTAGGGTTAGGGTTAGGGTTAGGGTTAGGGTTAGGGTTAGGGTTAGGGTTAGGGTTAGGGTTAGGGTTAGGGTTAGGGTTAGGGTTAGGGTTAGGGTTAGGGTTAGGGTTAGGGTTAGGGTTAGGGTTAGGGTTAGGGTTAGGGTTAGGGTTAGGGTTAGGGTTAGGGTTAGGGTTAGGGTTAGGGTTAGGGTTAGGGTTAGGGTTAGGGTTAGGGTTAGGGTTAGGGTTAGGGTTAGGGTTAGGGTTAGGGTTAGGGTTAGGGTTAGGGTTAGGGTTAGGGTTAGGGTTAGGGTTAGGGTTAGGGTTAGGGTTAGGGTTAGGGTTAGGGTTAGGGTTAGGGTTAGGGTTAGGGTTAGGGTTAGGGTTAGGGTTAGGGTTAGGGTTAGGGTTAGGGTTAGGGTTAGGGTTAGGGTTAGGGTTAGGGTTAGGGTTAGGGTTAGGGTTAGGGTTAGGGTTAGGGTTAGGGTTAGGGTTAGGGTTAGGGTTAGGGTTAGGGTTAGGGTTAGGGTTAGGGTTAGGGTTAGGGTTAGGGTTAGGGTTAGGGTTAGGGTTAGGGTTAGGGTTAGGGTTAGGGTTAGGGTTAGGGTTAGGGTTAGGGTTAGGGTTAGGGTTAGGGTTAGGGTTAGGGTTAGGGTTAGGGTTAGGGTTAGGGTTAGGGTTAGGGTTAGGGTTAGGGTTAGGGTTAGGGTTAGGGTTAGGGTTAGGGTTAGGGTTAGGGTTAGGGTTAGGGTTAGGGTTAGGGTTAGGGTTAGGGTTAGGGTTAGGGTTAGGGTTAGGGTTAGGGTTAGGGTTAGGGTTAGGGTTAGGGTTAGGGTTAGGGTTAGGGTTAGGGTTAGGGTTAGGGTTAGGGTTAGGGTTAGGGTTAGGGTTAGGGTTAGGGTTAGGGTTAGGGTTAGGGTTAGGGTTAGGGTTAGGGTTAGGGTTAGGGTTAGGGTTAGGGTTAGGGTTAGGGTTAGGGTTAGGGTTAGGGTTAGGGTTAGGGTTAGGGTTAGGGTTAGGGTTAGGGTTAGGGTTAGGGTTAGGGTTAGGGTTAGGGTTAGGGTTAGGGTTAGGGTTAGGGTTAGGGTTAGGGTTAGGGTTAGGGTTAGGGTTAGGGTTAGGGTTAGGGTTAGGGTTAGGGTTAGGGTTAGGGTTAGGGTTAGGGTTAGGGTTAGGGTTAGGGTTAGGGTTAGGGTTAGGGTTAGGGTTAGGGTTAGGGTTAGGGTTAGGGTTAGGGTTAGGGTTAGGGTTAGGGTTAGGGTTAGGGTTAGGGTTAGGGTTAGGGTTAGGGTTAGGGTTAGGGTTAGGGTTAGGGTTAGGGTTAGGGTTAGGGTTAGGGTTAGGGTTAGGGTTAGGGTTAGGGTTAGGGTTAGGGTTAGGGTTAGGGTTAGGGTTAGGGTTAGGGTTAGGGTTAGGGTTAGGGTTAGGGTTAGGGTTAGGGTTAGGGTTAGGGTTAGGGTTAGGGTTAGGGTTAGGGTTAGGGTTAGGGTTAGGGTTAGGGTTAGGGTTAGGGTTAGGGTTAGGGTTAGGGTTAGGGTTAGGGTTAGGGTTAGGGTTAGGGTTAGGGTTAGGGTTAGGGTTAGGGTTAGGGTTAGGGTTAGGGTTAGGGTTAGGGTTAGGGTTAGGGTTAGGGTTAGGGTTAGGGTTAGGGTTAGGGTTAGGGTTAGGGTTAGGGTTAGGGTTAGGGTTAGGGTTAGGGTTAGGGTTAGGGTTAGGGTTAGGGTTAGGGTTAGGGTTAGGGTTAGGGTTAGGGTTAGGGTTAGGGTTAGGGTTAGGGTTAGGGTTAGGGTTAGGGTTAGGGTTAGGGTTAGGGTTAGGGTTAGGGTTAGGGTTAGGGTTAGGGTTAGGGTTAGGGTTAGGGTTAGGGTTAGGGTTAGGGTTAGGGTTAGGGTTAGGGTTAGGGTTAGGGTTAGGGTTAGGGTTAGGGTTAGGGTTAGGGTTAGGGTTAGGGTTAGGGTTAGGGTTAGGGTTAGGGTTAGGGTTAGGGTTAGGGTTAGGGTTAGGGTTAGGGTTAGGGTTAGGGTTAGGGTTAGGGTTAGGGTTAGGGTTAGGGTTAGGGTTAGGGTTAGGGTTAGGGTTAGGGTTAGGGTTAGGGTTAGGGTTAGGGTTAGGGTTAGGGTTAGGGTTAGGGTTAGGGTTAGGGTTAGGGTTAGGGTTAGGGTTAGGGTTAGGGTTAGGGTTAGGGTTAGGGTTAGGGTTAGGGTTAGGGTTAGGGTTAGGGTTAGGGTTAGGGTTAGGGTTAGGGTTAGGGTTAGGGTTAGGGTTAGGGTTAGGGTTAGGGTTAGGGTTAGGGTTAGGGTTAGGGTTAGGGTTAGGGTTAGGGTTAGGGTTAGGGTTAGGGTTAGGGTTAGGGTTAGGGTTAGGGTTAGGGTTAGGGTTAGGGTTAGGGTTAGGGTTAGGGTTAGGGTTAGGGTTAGGGTTAGGGTTAGGGTTAGGGTTAGGGTTAGGGTTAGGGTTAGGGTTAGGGTTAGGGTTAGGGTTAGGGTTAGGGTTAGGGTTAGGGTTAGGGTTAGGGTTAGGGTTAGGGTTAGGGTTAGGGTTAGGGTTAGGGTTAGGGTTAGGGTTAGGGTTAGGGTTAGGGTTAGGGTTAGGGTTAGGGTTAGGGTTAGGGTTAGGGTTAGGGTTAGGGTTAGGGTTAGGGTTAGGGTTAGGGTTAGGGTTAGGGTTAGGGTTAGGGTTAGGGTTAGGGTTAGGGTTAGGGTTAGGGTTAGGGTTAGGGTTAGGGTTAGGGTTAGGGTTAGGGTTAGGGTTAGGGTTAGGGTTAGGGTTAGGGTTAGGGTTAGGGTTAGGGTTAGGGTTAGGGTTAGGGTTAGGGTTAGGGTTAGGGTTAGGGTTAGGGTTAGGGTTAGGGTTAGGGTTAGGGTTAGGGTTAGGGTTAGGGTTAGGGTTAGGGTTAGGGTTAGGGTTAGGGTTAGGGTTAGGGTTAGGGTTAGGGTTAGGGTTAGGGTTAGGGTTAGGGTTAGGGTTAGGGTTAGGGTTAGGGTTAGGGTTAGGGTTAGGGTTAGGGTTAGGGTTAGGGTTAGGGTTAGGGTTAGGGTTAGGGTTAGGGTTAGGGTTAGGGTTAGGGTTAGGGTTAGGGTTAGGGTTAGGGTTAGGGTTAGGGTTAGGGTTAGGGTTAGGGTTAGGGTTAGGGTTAGGGTTAGGGTTAGGGTTAGGGTTAGGGTTAGGGTTAGGGTTAGGGTTAGGGTTAGGGTTAGGGTTAGGGTTAGGGTTAGGGTTAGGGTTAGGGTTAGGGTTAGGGTTAGGGTTAGGGTTAGGGTTAGGGTTAGGGTTAGGGTTAGGGTTAGGGTTAGGGTTAGGGTTAGGGTTAGGGTTAGGGTTAGGGTTAGGGTTAGGGTTAGGGTTAGGGTTAGGGTTAGGGTTAGGGTTAGGGTTAGGGTTAGGGTTAGGGTTAGGGTTAGGGTTAGGGTTAGGGTTAGGGTTAGGGTTAGGGTTAGGGTTAGGGTTAGGGTTAGGGTTAGGGTTAGGGTTAGGGTTAGGGTTAGGGTTAGGGTTAGGGTTAGGGTTAGGGTTAGGGTTAGGGTTAGGGTTAGGGTTAGGGTTAGGGTTAGGGTTAGGGTTAGGGTTAGGGTTAGGGTTAGGGTTAGGGTTAGGGTTAGGGTTAGGGTTAGGGTTAGGGTTAGGGTTAGGGTTAGGGTTAGGGTTAGGGTTAGGGTTAGGGTTAGGGTTAGGGTTAGGGTTAGGGTTAGGGTTAGGGTTAGGGTTAGGGTTAGGGTTAGGGTTAGGGTTAGGGTTAGGGTTAGGGTTAGGGTTAGGGTTAGGGTTAGGGTTAGGGTTAGGGTTAGGGTTAGGGTTAGGGTTAGGGTTAGGGTTAGGGTTAGGGTTAGGGTTAGGGTTAGGGTTAGGGTTAGGGTTAGGGTTAGGGTTAGGGTTAGGGTTAGGGTTAGGGTTAGGGTTAGGGTTAGGGTTAGGGTTAGGGTTAGGGTTAGGGTTAGGGTTAGGGTTAGGGTTAGGGTTAGGGTTAGGGTTAGGGTTAGGGTTAGGGTTAGGGTTAGGGTTAGGGTTAGGGTTAGGGTTAGGGTTAGGGTTAGGGTTAGGGTTAGGGTTAGGGTTAGGGTTAGGGTTAGGGTTAGGGTTAGGGTTAGGGTTAGGGTTAGGGTTAGGGTTAGGGTTAGGGTTAGGGTTAGGGTTAGGGTTAGGGTTAGGGTTAGGGTTAGGGTTAGGGTTAGGGTTAGGGTTAGGGTTAGGGTTAGGGTTAGGGTTAGGGTTAGGGTTAGGGTTAGGGTTAGGGTTAGGGTTAGGGTTAGGGTTAGGGTTAGGGTTAGGGTTAGGGTTAGGGTTAGGGTTAGGGTTAGGGTTAGGGTTAGGGTTAGGGTTAGGGTTAGGGTTAGGGTTAGGGTTAGGGTTAGGGTTAGGGTTAGGGTTAGGGTTAGGGTTAGGGTTAGGGTTAGGGTTAGGGTTAGGGTTAGGGTTAGGGTTAGGGTTAGGGTTAGGGTTAGGGTTAGGGTTAGGGTTAGGGTTAGGGTTAGGGTTAGGGTTAGGGTTAGGGTTAGGGTTAGGGTTAGGGTTAGGGTTAGGGTTAGGGTTAGGGTTAGGGTTAGGGTTAGGGTTAGGGTTAGGGTTAGGGTTAGGGTTAGGGTTAGGGTTAGGGTTAGGGTTAGGGTTAGGGTTAGGGTTAGGGTTAGGGTTAGGGTTAGGGTTAGGGTTAGGGTTAGGGTTAGGGTTAGGGTTAGGGTTAGGGTTAGGGTTAGGGTTAGGGTTAGGGTTAGGGTTAGGGTTAGGGTTAGGGTTAGGGTTAGGGTTAGGGTTAGGGTTAGGGTTAGGGTTAGGGTTAGGGTTAGGGTTAGGGTTAGGGTTAGGGTTAGGGTTAGGGTTAGGGTTAGGGTTAGGGTTAGGGTTAGGGTTAGGGTTAGGGTTAGGGTTAGGGTTAGGGTTAGGGTTAGGGTTAGGGTTAGGGTTAGGGTTAGGGTTAGGGTTAGGGTTAGGGTTAGGGTTAGGGTTAGGGTTAGGGTTAGGGTTAGGGTTAGGGTTAGGGTTAGGGTTAGGGTTAGGGTTAGGGTTAGGGTTAGGGTTAGGGTTAGGGTTAGGGTTAGGGTTAGGGTTAGGGTTAGGGTTAGGGTTAGGGTTAGGGTTAGGGTTAGGGTTAGGGTTAGGGTTAGGGTTAGGGTTAGGGTTAGGGTTAGGGTTAGGGTTAGGGTTAGGGTTAGGGTTAGGGTTAGGGTTAGGGTTAGGGTTAGGGTTAGGGTTAGGGTTAGGGTTAGGGTTAGGGTTAGGGTTAGGGTTAGGGTTAGGGTTAGGGTTAGGGTTAGGGTTAGGGTTAGGGTTAGGGTTAGGGTTAGGGTTAGGGTTAGGGTTAGGGTTAGGGTTAGGGTTAGGGTTAGGGTTAGGGTTAGGGTTAGGGTTAGGGTTAGGGTTAGGGTTAGGGTTAGGGTTAGGGTTAGGGTTAGGGTTAGGGTTAGGGTTAGGGTTAGGGTTAGGGTTAGGGTTAGGGTTAGGGTTAGGGTTAGGGTTAGGGTTAGGGTTAGGGTTAGGGTTAGGGTTAGGGTTAGGGTTAGGGTTAGGGTTAGGGTTAGGGTTAGGGTTAGGGTTAGGGTTAGGGTTAGGGTTAGGGTTAGGGTTAGGGTTAGGGTTAGGGTTAGGGTTAGGGTTAGGGTTAGGGTTAGGGTTAGGGTTAGGGTTAGGGTTAGGGTTAGGGTTAGGGTTAGGGTTAGGGTTAGGGTTAGGGTTAGGGTTAGGGTTAGGGTTAGGGTTAGGGTTAGGGTTAGGGTTAGGGTTAGGGTTAGGGTTAGGGTTAGGGTTAGGGTTAGGGTTAGGGTTAGGGTTAGGGTTAGGGTTAGGGTTAGGGTTAGGGTTAGGGTTAGGGTTAGGGTTAGGGTTAGGGTTAGGGTTAGGGTTAGGGTTAGGGTTAGGGTTAGGGTTAGGGTTAGGGTTAGGGTTAGGGTTAGGGTTAGGGTTAGGGTTAGGGTTAGGGTTAGGGTTAGGGTTAGGGTTAGGGTTAGGGTTAGGGTTAGGGTTAGGGTTAGGGTTAGGGTTAGGGTTAGGGTTAGGGTTAGGGTTAGGGTTAGGGTTAGGGTTAGGGTTAGGGTTAGGGTTAGGGTTAGGGTTAGGGTTAGGGTTAGGGTTAGGGTTAGGGTTAGGGTTAGGGTTAGGGTTAGGGTTAGGGTTAGGGTTAGGGTTAGGGTTAGGGTTAGGGTTAGGGTTAGGGTTAGGGTTAGGGTTAGGGTTAGGGTTAGGGTTAGGGTTAGGGTTAGGGTTAGGGTTAGGGTTAGGGTTAGGGTTAGGGTTAGGGTTAGGGTTAGGGTTAGGGTTAGGGTTAGGGTTAGGGTTAGGGTTAGGGTTAGGGTTAGGGTTAGGGTTAGGGTTAGGGTTAGGGTTAGGGTTAGGGTTAGGGTTAGGGTTAGGGTTAGGGTTAGGGTTAGGGTTAGGGTTAGGGTTAGGGTTAGGGTTAGGGTTAGGGTTAGGGTTAGGGTTAGGGTTAGGGTTAGGGTTAGGGTTAGGGTTAGGGTTAGGGTTAGGGTTAGGGTTAGGGTTAGGGTTAGGGTTAGGGTTAGGGTTAGGGTTAGGGTTAGGGTTAGGGTTAGGGTTAGGGTTAGGGTTAGGGTTAGGGTTAGGGTTAGGGTTAGGGTTAGGGTTAGGGTTAGGGTTAGGGTTAGGGTTAGGGTTAGGGTTAGGGTTAGGGTTAGGGTTAGGGTTAGGGTTAGGGTTAGGGTTAGGGTTAGGGTTAGGGTTAGGGTTAGGGTTAGGGTTAGGGTTAGGGTTAGGGTTAGGGTTAGGGTTAGGGTTAGGGTTAGGGTTAGGGTTAGGGTTAGGGTTAGGGTTAGGGTTAGGGTTAGGGTTAGGGTTAGGGTTAGGGTTAGGGTTAGGGTTAGGGTTAGGGTTAGGGTTAGGGTTAGGGTTAGGGTTAGGGTTAGGGTTAGGGTTAGGGTTAGGGTTAGGGTTAGGGTTAGGGTTAGGGTTAGGGTTAGGGTTAGGGTTAGGGTTAGGGTTAGGGTTAGGGTTAGGGTTAGGGTTAGGGTTAGGGTTAGGGTTAGGGTTAGGGTTAGGGTTAGGGTTAGGGTTAGGGTTAGGGTTAGGGTTAGGGTTAGGGTTAGGGTTAGGGTTAGGGTTAGGGTTAGGGTTAGGGTTAGGGTTAGGGTTAGGGTTAGGGTTAGGGTTAGGGTTAGGGTTAGGGTTAGGGTTAGGGTTAGGGTTAGGGTTAGGGTTAGGGTTAGGGTTAGGGTTAGGGTTAGGGTTAGGGTTAGGGTTAGGGTTAGGGTTAGGGTTAGGGTTAGGGTTAGGGTTAGGGTTAGGGTTAGGGTTAGGGTTAGGGTTAGGGTTAGGGTTAGGGTTAGGGTTAGGGTTAGGGTTAGGGTTAGGGTTAGGGTTAGGGTTAGGGTTAGGGTTAGGGTTAGGGTTAGGGTTAGGGTTAGGGTTAGGGTTAGGGTTAGGGTTAGGGTTAGGGTTAGGGTTAGGGTTAGGGTTAGGGTTAGGGTTAGGGTTAGGGTTAGGGTTAGGGTTAGGGTTAGGGTTAGGGTTAGGGTTAGGGTTAGGGTTAGGGTTAGGGTTAGGGTTAGGGTTAGGGTTAGGGTTAGGGTTAGGGTTAGGGTTAGGGTTAGGGTTAGGGTTAGGGTTAGGGTTAGGGTTAGGGTTAGGGTTAGGGTTAGGGTTAGGGTTAGGGTTAGGGTTAGGGTTAGGGTTAGGGTTAGGGTTAGGGTTAGGGTTAGGGTTAGGGTTAGGGTTAGGGTTAGGGTTAGGGTTAGGGTTAGGGTTAGGGTTAGGGTTAGGGTTAGGGTTAGGGTTAGGGTTAGGGTTAGGGTTAGGGTTAGGGTTAGGGTTAGGGTTAGGGTTAGGGTTAGGGTTAGGGTTAGGGTTAGGGTTAGGGTTAGGGTTAGGGTTAGGGTTAGGGTTAGGGTTAGGGTTAGGGTTAGGGTTAGGGTTAGGGTTAGGGTTAGGGTTAGGGTTAGGGTTAGGGTTAGGGTTAGGGTTAGGGTTAGGGTTAGGGTTAGGGTTAGGGTTAGGGTTAGGGTTAGGGTTAGGGTTAGGGTTAGGGTTAGGGTTAGGGTTAGGGTTAGGGTTAGGGTTAGGGTTAGGGTTAGGGTTAGGGTTAGGGTTAGGGTTAGGGTTAGGGTTAGGGTTAGGGTTAGGGTTAGGGTTAGGGTTAGGGTTAGGGTTAGGGTTAGGGTTAGGGTTAGGGTTAGGGTTAGGGTTAGGGTTAGGGTTAGGGTTAGGGTTAGGGTTAGGGTTAGGGTTAGGGTTAGGGTTAGGGTTAGGGTTAGGGTTAGGGTTAGGGTTAGGGTTAGGGTTAGGGTTAGGGTTAGGGTTAGGGTTAGGGTTAGGGTTAGGGTTAGGGTTAGGGTTAGGGTTAGGGTTAGGGTTAGGGTTAGGGTTAGGGTTAGGGTTAGGGTTAGGGTTAGGGTTAGGGTTAGGGTTAGGGTTAGGGTTAGGGTTAGGGTTAGGGTTAGGGTTAGGGTTAGGGTTAGGGTTAGGGTTAGGGTTAGGGTTAGGGTTAGGGTTAGGGTTAGGGTTAGGGTTAGGGTTAGGGTTAGGGTTAGGGTTAGGGTTAGGGTTAGGGTTAGGGTTAGGGTTAGGGTTAGGGTTAGGGTTAGGGTTAGGGTTAGGGTTAGGGTTAGGGTTAGGGTTAGGGTTAGGGTTAGGGTTAGGGTTAGGGTTAGGGTTAGGGTTAGGGTTAGGGTTAGGGTTAGGGTTAGGGTTAGGGTTAGGGTTAGGGTTAGGGTTAGGGTTAGGGTTAGGGTTAGGGTTAGGGTTAGGGTTAGGGTTAGGGTTAGGGTTAGGGTTAGGGTTAGGGTTAGGGTTAGGGTTAGGGTTAGGGTTAGGGTTAGGGTTAGGGTTAGGGTTAGGGTTAGGGTTAGGGTTAGGGTTAGGGTTAGGGTTAGGGTTAGGGTTAGGGTTAGGGTTAGGGTTAGGGTTAGGGTTAGGGTTAGGGTTAGGGTTAGGGTTAGGGTTAGGGTTAGGGTTAGGGTTAGGGTTAGGGTTAGGGTTAGGGTTAGGGTTAGGGTTAGGGTTAGGGTTAGGGTTAGGGTTAGGGTTAGGGTTAGGGTTAGGGTTAGGGTTAGGGTTAGGGTTAGGGTTAGGGTTAGGGTTAGGGTTAGGGTTAGGGTTAGGGTTAGGGTTAGGGTTAGGGTTAGGGTTAGGGTTAGGGTTAGGGTTAGGGTTAGGGTTAGGGTTAGGGTTAGGGTTAGGGTTAGGGTTAGGGTTAGGGTTAGGGTTAGGGTTAGGGTTAGGGTTAGGGTTAGGGTTAGGGTTAGGGTTAGGGTTAGGGTTAGGGTTAGGGTTAGGGTTAGGGTTAGGGTTAGGGTTAGGGTTAGGGTTAGGGTTAGGGTTAGGGTTAGGGTTAGGGTTAGGGTTAGGGTTAGGGTTAGGGTTAGGGTTAGGGTTAGGGTTAGGGTTAGGGTTAGGGTTAGGGTTAGGGTTAGGGTTAGGGTTAGGGTTAGGGTTAGGGTTAGGGTTAGGGTTAGGGTTAGGGTTAGGGTTAGGGTTAGGGTTAGGGTTAGGGTTAGGGTTAGGGTTAGGGTTAGGGTTAGGGTTAGGGTTAGGGTTAGGGTTAGGGTTAGGGTTAGGGTTAGGGTTAGGGTTAGGGTTAGGGTTAGGGTTAGGGTTAGGGTTAGGGTTAGGGTTAGGGTTAGGGTTAGGGTTAGGGTTAGGGTTAGGGTTAGGGTTAGGGTTAGGGTTAGGGTTAGGGTTAGGGTTAGGGTTAGGGTTAGGGTTAGGGTTAGGGTTAGGGTTAGGGTTAGGGTTAGGGTTAGGGTTAGGGTTAGGGTTAGGGTTAGGGTTAGGGTTAGGGTTAGGGTTAGGGTTAGGGTTAGGGTTAGGGTTAGGGTTAGGGTTAGGGTTAGGGTTAGGGTTAGGGTTAGGGTTAGGGTTAGGGTTAGGGTTAGGGTTAGGGTTAGGGTTAGGGTTAGGGTTAGGGTTAGGGTTAGGGTTAGGGTTAGGGTTAGGGTTAGGGTTAGGGTTAGGGTTAGGGTTAGGGTTAGGGTTAGGGTTAGGGTTAGGGTTAGGGTTAGGGTTAGGGTTAGGGTTAGGGTTAGGGTTAGGGTTAGGGTTAGGGTTAGGGTTAGGGTTAGGGTTAGGGTTAGGGTTAGGGTTAGGGTTAGGGTTAGGGTTAGGGTTAGGGTTAGGGTTAGGGTTAGGGTTAGGGTTAGGGTTAGGGTTAGGGTTAGGGTTAGGGTTAGGGTTAGGGTTAGGGTTAGGGTTAGGGTTAGGGTTAGGGTTAGGGTTAGGGTTAGGGTTAGGGTTAGGGTTAGGGTTAGGGTTAGGGTTAGGGTTAGGGTTAGGGTTAGGGTTAGGGTTAGGGTTAGGGTTAGGGTTAGGGTTAGGGTTAGGGTTAGGGTTAGGGTTAGGGTTAGGGTTAGGGTTAGGGTTAGGGTTAGGGTTAGGGTTAGGGTTAGGGTTAGGGTTAGGGTTAGGGTTAGGGTTAGGGTTAGGGTTAGGGTTAGGGTTAGGGTTAGGGTTAGGGTTAGGGTTAGGGTTAGGGTTAGGGTTAGGGTTAGGGTTAGGGTTAGGGTTAGGGTTAGGGTTAGGGTTAGGGTTAGGGTTAGGGTTAGGGTTAGGGTTAGGGTTAGGGTTAGGGTTAGGGTTAGGGTTAGGGTTAGGGTTAGGGTTAGGGTTAGGGTTAGGGTTAGGGTTAGGGTTAGGGTTAGGGTTAGGGTTAGGGTTAGGGTTAGGGTTAGGGTTAGGGTTAGGGTTAGGGTTAGGGTTAGGGTTAGGGTTAGGGTTAGGGTTAGGGTTAGGGTTAGGGTTAGGGTTAGGGTTAGGGTTAGGGTTAGGGTTAGGGTTAGGGTTAGGGTTAGGGTTAGGGTTAGGGTTAGGGTTAGGGTTAGGGTTAGGGTTAGGGTTAGGGTTAGGGTTAGGGTTAGGGTTAGGGTTAGGGTTAGGGTTAGGGTTAGGGTTAGGGTTAGGGTTAGGGTTAGGGTTAGGGTTAGGGTTAGGGTTAGGGTTAGGGTTAGGGTTAGGGTTAGGGTTAGGGTTAGGGTTAGGGTTAGGGTTAGGGTTAGGGTTAGGGTTAGGGTTAGGGTTAGGGTTAGGGTTAGGGTTAGGGTTAGGGTTAGGGTTAGGGTTAGGGTTAGGGTTAGGGTTAGGGTTAGGGTTAGGGTTAGGGTTAGGGTTAGGGTTAGGGTTAGGGTTAGGGTTAGGGTTAGGGTTAGGGTTAGGGTTAGGGTTAGGGTTAGGGTTAGGGTTAGGGTTAGGGTTAGGGTTAGGGTTAGGGTTAGGGTTAGGGTTAGGGTTAGGGTTAGGGTTAGGGTTAGGGTTAGGGTTAGGGTTAGGGTTAGGGTTAGGGTTAGGGTTAGGGTTAGGGTTAGGGTTAGGGTTAGGGTTAGGGTTAGGGTTAGGGTTAGGGTTAGGGTTAGGGTTAGGGTTAGGGTTAGGGTTAGGGTTAGGGTTAGGGTTAGGGTTAGGGTTAGGGTTAGGGTTAGGGTTAGGGTTAGGGTTAGGGTTAGGGTTAGGGTTAGGGTTAGGGTTAGGGTTAGGGTTAGGGTTAGGGTTAGGGTTAGGGTTAGGGTTAGGGTTAGGGTTAGGGTTAGGGTTAGGGTTAGGGTTAGGGTTAGGGTTAGGGTTAGGGTTAGGGTTAGGGTTAGGGTTAGGGTTAGGGTTAGGGTTAGGGTTAGGGTTAGGGTTAGGGTTAGGGTTAGGGTTAGGGTTAGGGTTAGGGTTAGGGTTAGGGTTAGGGTTAGGGTTAGGGTTAGGGTTAGGGTTAGGGTTAGGGTTAGGGTTAGGGTTAGGGTTAGGGTTAGGGTTAGGGTTAGGGTTAGGGTTAGGGTTAGGGTTAGGGTTAGGGTTAGGGTTAGGGTTAGGGTTAGGGTTAGGGTTAGGGTTAGGGTTAGGGTTAGGGTTAGGGTTAGGGTTAGGGTTAGGGTTAGGGTTAGGGTTAGGGTTAGGGTTAGGGTTAGGGTTAGGGTTAGGGTTAGGGTTAGGGTTAGGGTTAGGGTTAGGGTTAGGGTTAGGGTTAGGGTTAGGGTTAGGGTTAGGGTTAGGGTTAGGGTTAGGGTTAGGGTTAGGGTTAGGGTTAGGGTTAGGGTTAGGGTTAGGGTTAGGGTTAGGGTTAGGGTTAGGGTTAGGGTTAGGGTTAGGGTTAGGGTTAGGGTTAGGGTTAGGGTTAGGGTTAGGGTTAGGGTTAGGGTTAGGGTTAGGGTTAGGGTTAGGGTTAGGGTTAGGGTTAGGGTTAGGGTTAGGGTTAGGGTTAGGGTTAGGGTTAGGGTTAGGGTTAGGGTTAGGGTTAGGGTTAGGGTTAGGGTTAGGGTTAGGGTTAGGGTTAGGGTTAGGGTTAGGGTTAGGGTTAGGGTTAGGGTTAGGGTTAGGGTTAGGGTTAGGGTTAGGGTTAGGGTTAGGGTTAGGGTTAGGGTTAGGGTTAGGGTTAGGGTTAGGGTTAGGGTTAGGGTTAGGGTTAGGGTTAGGGTTAGGGTTAGGGTTAGGGTTAGGGTTAGGGTTAGGGTTAGGGTTAGGGTTAGGGTTAGGGTTAGGGTTAGGGTTAGGGTTAGGGTTAGGGTTAGGGTTAGGGTTAGGGTTAGGGTTAGGGTTAGGGTTAGGGTTAGGGTTAGGGTTAGGGTTAGGGTTAGGGTTAGGGTTAGGGTTAGGGTTAGGGTTAGGGTTAGGGTTAGGGTTAGGGTTAGGGTTAGGGTTAGGGTTAGGGTTAGGGTTAGGGTTAGGGTTAGGGTTAGGGTTAGGGTTAGGGTTAGGGTTAGGGTTAGGGTTAGGGTTAGGGTTAGGGTTAGGGTTAGGGTTAGGGTTAGGGTTAGGGTTAGGGTTAGGGTTAGGGTTAGGGTTAGGGTTAGGGTTAGGGTTAGGGTTAGGGTTAGGGTTAGGGTTAGGGTTAGGGTTAGGGTTAGGGTTAGGGTTAGGGTTAGGGTTAGGGTTAGGGTTAGGGTTAGGGTTAGGGTTAGGGTTAGGGTTAGGGTTAGGGTTAGGGTTAGGGTTAGGGTTAGGGTTAGGGTTAGGGTTAGGGTTAGGGTTAGGGTTAGGGTTAGGGTTAGGGTTAGGGTTAGGGTTAGGGTTAGGGTTAGGGTTAGGGTTAGGGTTAGGGTTAGGGTTAGGGTTAGGGTTAGGGTTAGGGTTAGGGTTAGGGTTAGGGTTAGGGTTAGGGTTAGGGTTAGGGTTAGGGTTAGGGTTAGGGTTAGGGTTAGGGTTAGGGTTAGGGTTAGGGTTAGGGTTAGGGTTAGGGTTAGGGTTAGGGTTAGGGTTAGGGTTAGGGTTAGGGTTAGGGTTAGGGTTAGGGTTAGGGTTAGGGTTAGGGTTAGGGTTAGGGTTAGGGTTAGGGTTAGGGTTAGGGTTAGGGTTAGGGTTAGGGTTAGGGTTAGGGTTAGGGTTAGGGTTAGGGTTAGGGTTAGGGTTAGGGTTAGGGTTAGGGTTAGGGTTAGGGTTAGGGTTAGGGTTAGGGTTAGGGTTAGGGTTAGGGTTAGGGTTAGGGTTAGGGTTAGGGTTAGGGTTAGGGTTAGGGTTAGGGTTAGGGTTAGGGTTAGGGTTAGGGTTAGGGTTAGGGTTAGGGTTAGGGTTAGGGTTAGGGTTAGGGTTAGGGTTAGGGTTAGGGTTAGGGTTAGGGTTAGGGTTAGGGTTAGGGTTAGGGTTAGGGTTAGGGTTAGGGTTAGGGTTAGGGTTAGGGTTAGGGTTAGGGTTAGGGTTAGGGTTAGGGTTAGGGTTAGGGTTAGGGTTAGGGTTAGGGTTAGGGTTAGGGTTAGGGTTAGGGTTAGGGTTAGGGTTAGGGTTAGGGTTAGGGTTAGGGTTAGGGTTAGGGTTAGGGTTAGGGTTAGGGTTAGGGTTAGGGTTAGGGTTAGGGTTAGGGTTAGGGTTAGGGTTAGGGTTAGGGTTAGGGTTAGGGTTAGGGTTAGGGTTAGGGTTAGGGTTAGGGTTAGGGTTAGGGTTAGGGTTAGGGTTAGGGTTAGGGTTAGGGTTAGGGTTAGGGTTAGGGTTAGGGTTAGGGTTAGGGTTAGGGTTAGGGTTAGGGTTAGGGTTAGGGTTAGGGTTAGGGTTAGGGTTAGGGTTAGGGTTAGGGTTAGGGTTAGGGTTAGGGTTAGGGTTAGGGTTAGGGTTAGGGTTAGGGTTAGGGTTAGGGTTAGGGTTAGGGTTAGGGTTAGGGTTAGGGTTAGGGTTAGGGTTAGGGTTAGGGTTAGGGTTAGGGTTAGGGTTAGGGTTAGGGTTAGGGTTAGGGTTAGGGTTAGGGTTAGGGTTAGGGTTAGGGTTAGGGTTAGGGTTAGGGTTAGGGTTAGGGTTAGGGTTAGGGTTAGGGTTAGGGTTAGGGTTAGGGTTAGGGTTAGGGTTAGGGTTAGGGTTAGGGTTAGGGTTAGGGTTAGGGTTAGGGTTAGGGTTAGGGTTAGGGTTAGGGTTAGGGTTAGGGTTAGGGTTAGGGTTAGGGTTAGGGTTAGGGTTAGGGTTAGGGTTAGGGTTAGGGTTAGGGTTAGGGTTAGGGTTAGGGTTAGGGTTAGGGTTAGGGTTAGGGTTAGGGTTAGGGTTAGGGTTAGGGTTAGGGTTAGGGTTAGGGTTAGGGTTAGGGTTAGGGTTAGGGTTAGGGTTAGGGTTAGGGTTAGGGTTAGGGTTAGGGTTAGGGTTAGGGTTAGGGTTAGGGTTAGGGTTAGGGTTAGGGTTAGGGTTAGGGTTAGGGTTAGGGTTAGGGTTAGGGTTAGGGTTAGGGTTAGGGTTAGGGTTAGGGTTAGGGTTAGGGTTAGGGTTAGGGTTAGGGTTAGGGTTAGGGTTAGGGTTAGGGTTAGGGTTAGGGTTAGGGTTAGGGTTAGGGTTAGGGTTAGGGTTAGGGTTAGGGTTAGGGTTAGGGTTAGGGTTAGGGTTAGGGTTAGGGTTAGGGTTAGGGTTAGGGTTAGGGTTAGGGTTAGGGTTAGGGTTAGGGTTAGGGTTAGGGTTAGGGTTAGGGTTAGGGTTAGGGTTAGGGTTAGGGTTAGGGTTAGGGTTAGGGTTAGGGTTAGGGTTAGGGTTAGGGTTAGGGTTAGGGTTAGGGTTAGGGTTAGGGTTAGGGTTAGGGTTAGGGTTAGGGTTAGGGTTAGGGTTAGGGTTAGGGTTAGGGTTAGGGTTAGGGTTAGGGTTAGGGTTAGGGTTAGGGTTAGGGTTAGGGTTAGGGTTAGGGTTAGGGTTAGGGTTAGGGTTAGGGTTAGGGTTAGGGTTAGGGTTAGGGTTAGGGTTAGGGTTAGGGTTAGGGTTAGGGTTAGGGTTAGGGTTAGGGTTAGGGTTAGGGTTAGGGTTAGGGTTAGGGTTAGGGTTAGGGTTAGGGTTAGGGTTAGGGTTAGGGTTAGGGTTAGGGTTAGGGTTAGGGTTAGGGTTAGGGTTAGGGTTAGGGTTAGGGTTAGGGTTAGGGTTAGGGTTAGGGTTAGGGTTAGGGTTAGGGTTAGGGTTAGGGTTAGGGTTAGGGTTAGGGTTAGGGTTAGGGTTAGGGTTAGGGTTAGGGTTAGGGTTAGGGTTAGGGTTAGGGTTAGGGTTAGGGTTAGGGTTAGGGTTAGGGTTAGGGTTAGGGTTAGGGTTAGGGTTAGGGTTAGGGTTAGGGTTAGGGTTAGGGTTAGGGTTAGGGTTAGGGTTAGGGTTAGGGTTAGGGTTAGGGTTAGGGTTAGGGTTAGGGTTAGGGTTAGGGTTAGGGTTAGGGTTAGGGTTAGGGTTAGGGTTAGGGTTAGGGTTAGGGTTAGGGTTAGGGTTAGGGTTAGGGTTAGGGTTAGGGTTAGGGTTAGGGTTAGGGTTAGGGTTAGGGTTAGGGTTAGGGTTAGGGTTAGGGTTAGGGTTAGGGTTAGGGTTAGGGTTAGGGTTAGGGTTAGGGTTAGGGTTAGGGTTAGGGTTAGGGTTAGGGTTAGGGTTAGGGTTAGGGTTAGGGTTAGGGTTAGGGTTAGGGTTAGGGTTAGGGTTAGGGTTAGGGTTAGGGTTAGGGTTAGGGTTAGGGTTAGGGTTAGGGTTAGGGTTAGGGTTAGGGTTAGGGTTAGGGTTAGGGTTAGGGTTAGGGTTAGGGTTAGGGTTAGGGTTAGGGTTAGGGTTAGGGTTAGGGTTAGGGTTAGGGTTAGGGTTAGGGTTAGGGTTAGGGTTAGGGTTAGGGTTAGGGTTAGGGTTAGGGTTAGGGTTAGGGTTAGGGTTAGGGTTAGGGTTAGGGTTAGGGTTAGGGTTAGGGTTAGGGTTAGGGTTAGGGTTAGGGTTAGGGTTAGGGTTAGGGTTAGGGTTAGGGTTAGGGTTAGGGTTAGGGTTAGGGTTAGGGTTAGGGTTAGGGTTAGGGTTAGGGTTAGGGTTAGGGTTAGGGTTAGGGTTAGGGTTAGGGTTAGGGTTAGGGTTAGGGTTAGGGTTAGGGTTAGGGTTAGGGTTAGGGTTAGGGTTAGGGTTAGGGTTAGGGTTAGGGTTAGGGTTAGGGTTAGGGTTAGGGTTAGGGTTAGGGTTAGGGTTAGGGTTAGGGTTAGGGTTAGGGTTAGGGTTAGGGTTAGGGTTAGGGTTAGGGTTAGGGTTAGGGTTAGGGTTAGGGTTAGGGTTAGGGTTAGGGTTAGGGTTAGGGTTAGGGTTAGGGTTAGGGTTAGGGTTAGGGTTAGGGTTAGGGTTAGGGTTAGGGTTAGGGTTAGGGTTAGGGTTAGGGTTAGGGTTAGGGTTAGGGTTAGGGTTAGGGTTAGGGTTAGGGTTAGGGTTAGGGTTAGGGTTAGGGTTAGGGTTAGGGTTAGGGTTAGGGTTAGGGTTAGGGTTAGGGTTAGGGTTAGGGTTAGGGTTAGGGTTAGGGTTAGGGTTAGGGTTAGGGTTAGGGTTAGGGTTAGGGTTAGGGTTAGGGTTAGGGTTAGGGTTAGGGTTAGGGTTAGGGTTAGGGTTAGGGTTAGGGTTAGGGTTAGGGTTAGGGTTAGGGTTAGGGTTAGGGTTAGGGTTAGGGTTAGGGTTAGGGTTAGGGTTAGGGTTAGGGTTAGGGTTAGGGTTAGGGTTAGGGTTAGGGTTAGGGTTAGGGTTAGGGTTAGGGTTAGGGTTAGGGTTAGGGTTAGGGTTAGGGTTAGGGTTAGGGTTAGGGTTAGGGTTAGGGTTAGGGTTAGGGTTAGGGTTAGGGTTAGGGTTAGGGTTAGGGTTAGGGTTAGGGTTAGGGTTAGGGTTAGGGTTAGGGTTAGGGTTAGGGTTAGGGTTAGGGTTAGGGTTAGGGTTAGGGTTAGGGTTAGGGTTAGGGTTAGGGTTAGGGTTAGGGTTAGGGTTAGGGTTAGGGTTAGGGTTAGGGTTAGGGTTAGGGTTAGGGTTAGGGTTAGGGTTAGGGTTAGGGTTAGGGTTAGGGTTAGGGTTAGGGTTAGGGTTAGGGTTAGGGTTAGGGTTAGGGTTAGGGTTAGGGTTAGGGTTAGGGTTAGGGTTAGGGTTAGGGTTAGGGTTAGGGTTAGGGTTAGGGTTAGGGTTAGGGTTAGGGTTAGGGTTAGGGTTAGGGTTAGGGTTAGGGTTAGGGTTAGGGTTAGGGTTAGGGTTAGGGTTAGGGTTAGGGTTAGGGTTAGGGTTAGGGTTAGGGTTAGGGTTAGGGTTAGGGTTAGGGTTAGGGTTAGGGTTAGGGTTAGGGTTAGGGTTAGGGTTAGGGTTAGGGTTAGGGTTAGGGTTAGGGTTAGGGTTAGGGTTAGGGTTAGGGTTAGGGTTAGGGTTAGGGTTAGGGTTAGGGTTAGGGTTAGGGTTAGGGTTAGGGTTAGGGTTAGGGTTAGGGTTAGGGTTAGGGTTAGGGTTAGGGTTAGGGTTAGGGTTAGGGTTAGGGTTAGGGTTAGGGTTAGGGTTAGGGTTAGGGTTAGGGTTAGGGTTAGGGTTAGGGTTAGGGTTAGGGTTAGGGTTAGGGTTAGGGTTAGGGTTAGGGTTAGGGTTAGGGTTAGGGTTAGGGTTAGGGTTAGGGTTAGGGTTAGGGTTAGGGTTAGGGTTAGGGTTAGGGTTAGGGTTAGGGTTAGGGTTAGGGTTAGGGTTAGGGTTAGGGTTAGGGTTAGGGTTAGGGTTAGGGTTAGGGTTAGGGTTAGGGTTAGGGTTAGGGTTAGGGTTAGGGTTAGGGTTAGGGTTAGGGTTAGGGTTAGGGTTAGGGTTAGGGTTAGGGTTAGGGTTAGGGTTAGGGTTAGGGTTAGGGTTAGGGTTAGGGTTAGGGTTAGGGTTAGGGTTAGGGTTAGGGTTAGGGTTAGGGTTAGGGTTAGGGTTAGGGTTAGGGTTAGGGTTAGGGTTAGGGTTAGGGTTAGGGTTAGGGTTAGGGTTAGGGTTAGGGTTAGGGTTAGGGTTAGGGTTAGGGTTAGGGTTAGGGTTAGGGTTAGGGTTAGGGTTAGGGTTAGGGTTAGGGTTAGGGTTAGGGTTAGGGTTAGGGTTAGGGTTAGGGTTAGGGTTAGGGTTAGGGTTAGGGTTAGGGTTAGGGTTAGGGTTAGGGTTAGGGTTAGGGTTAGGGTTAGGGTTAGGGTTAGGGTTAGGGTTAGGGTTAGGGTTAGGGTTAGGGTTAGGGTTAGGGTTAGGGTTAGGGTTAGGGTTAGGGTTAGGGTTAGGGTTAGGGTTAGGGTTAGGGTTAGGGTTAGGGTTAGGGTTAGGGTTAGGGTTAGGGTTAGGGTTAGGGTTAGGGTTAGGGTTAGGGTTAGGGTTAGGGTTAGGGTTAGGGTTAGGGTTAGGGTTAGGGTTAGGGTTAGGGTTAGGGTTAGGGTTAGGGTTAGGGTTAGGGTTAGGGTTAGGGTTAGGGTTAGGGTTAGGGTTAGGGTTAGGGTTAGGGTTAGGGTTAGGGTTAGGGTTAGGGTTAGGGTTAGGGTTAGGGTTAGGGTTAGGGTTAGGGTTAGGGTTAGGGTTAGGGTTAGGGTTAGGGTTAGGGTTAGGGTTAGGGTTAGGGTTAGGGTTAGGGTTAGGGTTAGGGTTAGGGTTAGGGTTAGGGTTAGGGTTAGGGTTAGGGTTAGGGTTAGGGTTAGGGTTAGGGTTAGGGTTAGGGTTAGGGTTAGGGTTAGGGTTAGGGTTAGGGTTAGGGTTAGGGTTAGGGTTAGGGTTAGGGTTAGGGTTAGGGTTAGGGTTAGGGTTAGGGTTAGGGTTAGGGTTAGGGTTAGGGTTAGGGTTAGGGTTAGGGTTAGGGTTAGGGTTAGGGTTAGGGTTAGGGTTAGGGTTAGGGTTAGGGTTAGGGTTAGGGTTAGGGTTAGGGTTAGGGTTAGGGTTAGGGTTAGGGTTAGGGTTAGGGTTAGGGTTAGGGTTAGGGTTAGGGTTAGGGTTAGGGTTAGGGTTAGGGTTAGGGTTAGGGTTAGGGTTAGGGTTAGGGTTAGGGTTAGGGTTAGGGTTAGGGTTAGGGTTAGGGTTAGGGTTAGGGTTAGGGTTAGGGTTAGGGTTAGGGTTAGGGTTAGGGTTAGGGTTAGGGTTAGGGTTAGGGTTAGGGTTAGGGTTAGGGTTAGGGTTAGGGTTAGGGTTAGGGTTAGGGTTAGGGTTAGGGTTAGGGTTAGGGTTAGGGTTAGGGTTAGGGTTAGGGTTAGGGTTAGGGTTAGGGTTAGGGTTAGGGTTAGGGTTAGGGTTAGGGTTAGGGTTAGGGTTAGGGTTAGGGTTAGGGTTAGGGTTAGGGTTAGGGTTAGGGTTAGGGTTAGGGTTAGGGTTAGGGTTAGGGTTAGGGTTAGGGTTAGGGTTAGGGTTAGGGTTAGGGTTAGGGTTAGGGTTAGGGTTAGGGTTAGGGTTAGGGTTAGGGTTAGGGTTAGGGTTAGGGTTAGGGTTAGGGTTAGGGTTAGGGTTAGGGTTAGGGTTAGGGTTAGGGTTAGGGTTAGGGTTAGGGTTAGGGTTAGGGTTAGGGTTAGGGTTAGGGTTAGGGTTAGGGTTAGGGTTAGGGTTAGGGTTAGGGTTAGGGTTAGGGTTAGGGTTAGGGTTAGGGTTAGGGTTAGGGTTAGGGTTAGGGTTAGGGTTAGGGTTAGGGTTAGGGTTAGGGTTAGGGTTAGGGTTAGGGTTAGGGTTAGGGTTAGGGTTAGGGTTAGGGTTAGGGTTAGGGTTAGGGTTAGGGTTAGGGTTAGGGTTAGGGTTAGGGTTAGGGTTAGGGTTAGGGTTAGGGTTAGGGTTAGGGTTAGGGTTAGGGTTAGGGTTAGGGTTAGGGTTAGGGTTAGGGTTAGGGTTAGGGTTAGGGTTAGGGTTAGGGTTAGGGTTAGGGTTAGGGTTAGGGTTAGGGTTAGGGTTAGGGTTAGGGTTAGGGTTAGGGTTAGGGTTAGGGTTAGGGTTAGGGTTAGGGTTAGGGTTAGGGTTAGGGTTAGGGTTAGGGTTAGGGTTAGGGTTAGGGTTAGGGTTAGGGTTAGGGTTAGGGTTAGGGTTAGGGTTAGGGTTAGGGTTAGGGTTAGGGTTAGGGTTAGGGTTAGGGTTAGGGTTAGGGTTAGGGTTAGGGTTAGGGTTAGGGTTAGGGTTAGGGTTAGGGTTAGGGTTAGGGTTAGGGTTAGGGTTAGGGTTAGGGTTAGGGTTAGGGTTAGGGTTAGGGTTAGGGTTAGGGTTAGGGTTAGGGTTAGGGTTAGGGTTAGGGTTAGGGTTAGGGTTAGGGTTAGGGTTAGGGTTAGGGTTAGGGTTAGGGTTAGGGTTAGGGTTAGGGTTAGGGTTAGGGTTAGGGTTAGGGTTAGGGTTAGGGTTAGGGTTAGGGTTAGGGTTAGGGTTAGGGTTAGGGTTAGGGTTAGGGTTAGGGTTAGGGTTAGGGTTAGGGTTAGGGTTAGGGTTAGGGTTAGGGTTAGGGTTAGGGTTAGGGTTAGGGTTAGGGTTAGGGTTAGGGTTAGGGTTAGGGTTAGGGTTAGGGTTAGGGTTAGGGTTAGGGTTAGGGTTAGGGTTAGGGTTAGGGTTAGGGTTAGGGTTAGGGTTAGGGTTAGGGTTAGGGTTAGGGTTAGGGTTAGGGTTAGGGTTAGGGTTAGGGTTAGGGTTAGGGTTAGGGTTAGGGTTAGGGTTAGGGTTAGGGTTAGGGTTAGGGTTAGGGTTAGGGTTAGGGTTAGGGTTAGGGTTAGGGTTAGGGTTAGGGTTAGGGTTAGGGTTAGGGTTAGGGTTAGGGTTAGGGTTAGGGTTAGGGTTAGGGTTAGGGTTAGGGTTAGGGTTAGGGTTAGGGTTAGGGTTAGGGTTAGGGTTAGGGTTAGGGTTAGGGTTAGGGTTAGGGTTAGGGTTAGGGTTAGGGTTAGGGTTAGGGTTAGGGTTAGGGTTAGGGTTAGGGTTAGGGTTAGGGTTAGGGTTAGGGTTAGGGTTAGGGTTAGGGTTAGGGTTAGGGTTAGGGTTAGGGTTAGGGTTAGGGTTAGGGTTAGGGTTAGGGTTAGGGTTAGGGTTAGGGTTAGGGTTAGGGTTAGGGTTAGGGTTAGGGTTAGGGTTAGGGTTAGGGTTAGGGTTAGGGTTAGGGTTAGGGTTAGGGTTAGGGTTAGGGTTAGGGTTAGGGTTAGGGTTAGGGTTAGGGTTAGGGTTAGGGTTAGGGTTAGGGTTAGGGTTAGGGTTAGGGTTAGGGTTAGGGTTAGGGTTAGGGTTAGGGTTAGGGTTAGGGTTAGGGTTAGGGTTAGGGTTAGGGTTAGGGTTAGGGTTAGGGTTAGGGTTAGGGTTAGGGTTAGGGTTAGGGTTAGGGTTAGGGTTAGGGTTAGGGTTAGGGTTAGGGTTAGGGTTAGGGTTAGGGTTAGGGTTAGGGTTAGGGTTAGGGTTAGGGTTAGGGTTAGGGTTAGGGTTAGGGTTAGGGTTAGGGTTAGGGTTAGGGTTAGGGTTAGGGTTAGGGTTAGGGTTAGGGTTAGGGTTAGGGTTAGGGTTAGGGTTAGGGTTAGGGTTAGGGTTAGGGTTAGGGTTAGGGTTAGGGTTAGGGTTAGGGTTAGGGTTAGGGTTAGGGTTAGGGTTAGGGTTAGGGTTAGGGTTAGGGTTAGGGTTAGGGTTAGGGTTAGGGTTAGGGTTAGGGTTAGGGTTAGGGTTAGGGTTAGGGTTAGGGTTAGGGTTAGGGTTAGGGTTAGGGTTAGGGTTAGGGTTAGGGTTAGGGTTAGGGTTAGGGTTAGGGTTAGGGTTAGGGTTAGGGTTAGGGTTAGGGTTAGGGTTAGGGTTAGGGTTAGGGTTAGGGTTAGGGTTAGGGTTAGGGTTAGGGTTAGGGTTAGGGTTAGGGTTAGGGTTAGGGTTAGGGTTAGGGTTAGGGTTAGGGTTAGGGTTAGGGTTAGGGTTAGGGTTAGGGTTAGGGTTAGGGTTAGGGTTAGGGTTAGGGTTAGGGTTAGGGTTAGGGTTAGGGTTAGGGTTAGGGTTAGGGTTAGGGTTAGGGTTAGGGTTAGGGTTAGGGTTAGGGTTAGGGTTAGGGTTAGGGTTAGGGTTAGGGTTAGGGTTAGGGTTAGGGTTAGGGTTAGGGTTAGGGTTAGGGTTAGGGTTAGGGTTAGGGTTAGGGTTAGGGTTAGGGTTAGGGTTAGGGTTAGGGTTAGGGTTAGGGTTAGGGTTAGGGTTAGGGTTAGGGTTAGGGTTAGGGTTAGGGTTAGGGTTAGGGTTAGGGTTAGGGTTAGGGTTAGGGTTAGGGTTAGGGTTAGGGTTAGGGTTAGGGTTAGGGTTAGGGTTAGGGTTAGGGTTAGGGTTAGGGTTAGGGTTAGGGTTAGGGTTAGGGTTAGGGTTAGGGTTAGGGTTAGGGTTAGGGTTAGGGTTAGGGTTAGGGTTAGGGTTAGGGTTAGGGTTAGGGTTAGGGTTAGGGTTAGGGTTAGGGTTAGGGTTAGGGTTAGGGTTAGGGTTAGGGTTAGGGTTAGGGTTAGGGTTAGGGTTAGGGTTAGGGTTAGGGTTAGGGTTAGGGTTAGGGTTAGGGTTAGGGTTAGGGTTAGGGTTAGGGTTAGGGTTAGGGTTAGGGTTAGGGTTAGGGTTAGGGTTAGGGTTAGGGTTAGGGTTAGGGTTAGGGTTAGGGTTAGGGTTAGGGTTAGGGTTAGGGTTAGGGTTAGGGTTAGGGTTAGGGTTAGGGTTAGGGTTAGGGTTAGGGTTAGGGTTAGGGTTAGGGTTAGGGTTAGGGTTAGGGTTAGGGTTAGGGTTAGGGTTAGGGTTAGGGTTAGGGTTAGGGTTAGGGTTAGGGTTAGGGTTAGGGTTAGGGTTAGGGTTAGGGTTAGGGTTAGGGTTAGGGTTAGGGTTAGGGTTAGGGTTAGGGTTAGGGTTAGGGTTAGGGTTAGGGTTAGGGTTAGGGTTAGGGTTAGGGTTAGGGTTAGGGTTAGGGTTAGGGTTAGGGTTAGGGTTAGGGTTAGGGTTAGGGTTAGGGTTAGGGTTAGGGTTAGGGTTAGGGTTAGGGTTAGGGTTAGGGTTAGGGTTAGGGTTAGGGTTAGGGTTAGGGTTAGGGTTAGGGTTAGGGTTAGGGTTAGGGTTAGGGTTAGGGTTAGGGTTAGGGTTAGGGTTAGGGTTAGGGTTAGGGTTAGGGTTAGGGTTAGGGTTAGGGTTAGGGTTAGGGTTAGGGTTAGGGTTAGGGTTAGGGTTAGGGTTAGGGTTAGGGTTAGGGTTAGGGTTAGGGTTAGGGTTAGGGTTAGGGTTAGGGTTAGGGTTAGGGTTAGGGTTAGGGTTAGGGTTAGGGTTAGGGTTAGGGTTAGGGTTAGGGTTAGGGTTAGGGTTAGGGTTAGGGTTAGGGTTAGGGTTAGGGTTAGGGTTAGGGTTAGGGTTAGGGTTAGGGTTAGGGTTAGGGTTAGGGTTAGGGTTAGGGTTAGGGTTAGGGTTAGGGTTAGGGTTAGGGTTAGGGTTAGGGTTAGGGTTAGGGTTAGGGTTAGGGTTAGGGTTAGGGTTAGGGTTAGGGTTAGGGTTAGGGTTAGGGTTAGGGTTAGGGTTAGGGTTAGGGTTAGGGTTAGGGTTAGGGTTAGGGTTAGGGTTAGGGTTAGGGTTAGGGTTAGGGTTAGGGTTAGGGTTAGGGTTAGGGTTAGGGTTAGGGTTAGGGTTAGGGTTAGGGTTAGGGTTAGGGTTAGGGTTAGGGTTAGGGTTAGGGTTAGGGTTAGGGTTAGGGTTAGGGTTAGGGTTAGGGTTAGGGTTAGGGTTAGGGTTAGGGTTAGGGTTAGGGTTAGGGTTAGGGTTAGGGTTAGGGTTAGGGTTAGGGTTAGGGTTAGGGTTAGGGTTAGGGTTAGGGTTAGGGTTAGGGTTAGGGTTAGGGTTAGGGTTAGGGTTAGGGTTAGGGTTAGGGTTAGGGTTAGGGTTAGGGTTAGGGTTAGGGTTAGGGTTAGGGTTAGGGTTAGGGTTAGGGTTAGGGTTAGGGTTAGGGTTAGGGTTAGGGTTAGGGTTAGGGTTAGGGTTAGGGTTAGGGTTAGGGTTAGGGTTAGGGTTAGGGTTAGGGTTAGGGTTAGGGTTAGGGTTAGGGTTAGGGTTAGGGTTAGGGTTAGGGTTAGGGTTAGGGTTAGGGTTAGGGTTAGGGTTAGGGTTAGGGTTAGGGTTAGGGTTAGGGTTAGGGTTAGGGTTAGGGTTAGGGTTAGGGTTAGGGTTAGGGTTAGGGTTAGGGTTAGGGTTAGGGTTAGGGTTAGGGTTAGGGTTAGGGTTAGGGTTAGGGTTAGGGTTAGGGTTAGGGTTAGGGTTAGGGTTAGGGTTAGGGTTAGGGTTAGGGTTAGGGTTAGGGTTAGGGTTAGGGTTAGGGTTAGGGTTAGGGTTAGGGTTAGGGTTAGGGTTAGGGTTAGGGTTAGGGTTAGGGTTAGGGTTAGGGTTAGGGTTAGGGTTAGGGTTAGGGTTAGGGTTAGGGTTAGGGTTAGGGTTAGGGTTAGGGTTAGGGTTAGGGTTAGGGTTAGGGTTAGGGTTAGGGTTAGGGTTAGGGTTAGGGTTAGGGTTAGGGTTAGGGTTAGGGTTAGGGTTAGGGTTAGGGTTAGGGTTAGGGTTAGGGTTAGGGTTAGGGTTAGGGTTAGGGTTAGGGTTAGGGTTAGGGTTAGGGTTAGGGTTAGGGTTAGGGTTAGGGTTAGGGTTAGGGTTAGGGTTAGGGTTAGGGTTAGGGTTAGGGTTAGGGTTAGGGTTAGGGTTAGGGTTAGGGTTAGGGTTAGGGTTAGGGTTAGGGTTAGGGTTAGGGTTAGGGTTAGGGTTAGGGTTAGGGTTAGGGTTAGGGTTAGGGTTAGGGTTAGGGTTAGGGTTAGGGTTAGGGTTAGGGTTAGGGTTAGGGTTAGGGTTAGGGTTAGGGTTAGGGTTAGGGTTAGGGTTAGGGTTAGGGTTAGGGTTAGGGTTAGGGTTAGGGTTAGGGTTAGGGTTAGGGTTAGGGTTAGGGTTAGGGTTAGGGTTAGGGTTAGGGTTAGGGTTAGGGTTAGGGTTAGGGTTAGGGTTAGGGTTAGGGTTAGGGTTAGGGTTAGGGTTAGGGTTAGGGTTAGGGTTAGGGTTAGGGTTAGGGTTAGGGTTAGGGTTAGGGTTAGGGTTAGGGTTAGGGTTAGGGTTAGGGTTAGGGTTAGGGTTAGGGTTAGGGTTAGGGTTAGGGTTAGGGTTAGGGTTAGGGTTAGGGTTAGGGTTAGGGTTAGGGTTAGGGTTAGGGTTAGGGTTAGGGTTAGGGTTAGGGTTAGGGTTAGGGTTAGGGTTAGGGTTAGGGTTAGGGTTAGGGTTAGGGTTAGGGTTAGGGTTAGGGTTAGGGTTAGGGTTAGGGTTAGGGTTAGGGTTAGGGTTAGGGTTAGGGTTAGGGTTAGGGTTAGGGTTAGGGTTAGGGTTAGGGTTAGGGTTAGGGTTAGGGTTAGGGTTAGGGTTAGGGTTAGGGTTAGGGTTAGGGTTAGGGTTAGGGTTAGGGTTAGGGTTAGGGTTAGGGTTAGGGTTAGGGTTAGGGTTAGGGTTAGGGTTAGGGTTAGGGTTAGGGTTAGGGTTAGGGTTAGGGTTAGGGTTAGGGTTAGGGTTAGGGTTAGGGTTAGGGTTAGGGTTAGGGTTAGGGTTAGGGTTAGGGTTAGGGTTAGGGTTAGGGTTAGGGTTAGGGTTAGGGTTAGGGTTAGGGTTAGGGTTAGGGTTAGGGTTAGGGTTAGGGTTAGGGTTAGGGTTAGGGTTAGGGTTAGGGTTAGGGTTAGGGTTAGGGTTAGGGTTAGGGTTAGGGTTAGGGTTAGGGTTAGGGTTAGGGTTAGGGTTAGGGTTAGGGTTAGGGTTAGGGTTAGGGTTAGGGTTAGGGTTAGGGTTAGGGTTAGGGTTAGGGTTAGGGTTAGGGTTAGGGTTAGGGTTAGGGTTAGGGTTAGGGTTAGGGTTAGGGTTAGGGTTAGGGTTAGGGTTAGGGTTAGGGTTAGGGTTAGGGTTAGGGTTAGGGTTAGGGTTAGGGTTAGGGTTAGGGTTAGGGTTAGGGTTAGGGTTAGGGTTAGGGTTAGGGTTAGGGTTAGGGTTAGGGTTAGGGTTAGGGTTAGGGTTAGGGTTAGGGTTAGGGTTAGGGTTAGGGTTAGGGTTAGGGTTAGGGTTAGGGTTAGGGTTAGGGTTAGGGTTAGGGTTAGGGTTAGGGTTAGGGTTAGGGTTAGGGTTAGGGTTAGGGTTAGGGTTAGGGTTAGGGTTAGGGTTAGGGTTAGGGTTAGGGTTAGGGTTAGGGTTAGGGTTAGGGTTAGGGTTAGGGTTAGGGTTAGGGTTAGGGTTAGGGTTAGGGTTAGGGTTAGGGTTAGGGTTAGGGTTAGGGTTAGGGTTAGGGTTAGGGTTAGGGTTAGGGTTAGGGTTAGGGTTAGGGTTAGGGTTAGGGTTAGGGTTAGGGTTAGGGTTAGGGTTAGGGTTAGGGTTAGGGTTAGGGTTAGGGTTAGGGTTAGGGTTAGGGTTAGGGTTAGGGTTAGGGTTAGGGTTAGGGTTAGGGTTAGGGTTAGGGTTAGGGTTAGGGTTAGGGTTAGGGTTAGGGTTAGGGTTAGGGTTAGGGTTAGGGTTAGGGTTAGGGTTAGGGTTAGGGTTAGGGTTAGGGTTAGGGTTAGGGTTAGGGTTAGGGTTAGGGTTAGGGTTAGGGTTAGGGTTAGGGTTAGGGTTAGGGTTAGGGTTAGGGTTAGGGTTAGGGTTAGGGTTAGGGTTAGGGTTAGGGTTAGGGTTAGGGTTAGGGTTAGGGTTAGGGTTAGGGTTAGGGTTAGGGTTAGGGTTAGGGTTAGGGTTAGGGTTAGGGTTAGGGTTAGGGTTAGGGTTAGGGTTAGGGTTAGGGTTAGGGTTAGGGTTAGGGTTAGGGTTAGGGTTAGGGTTAGGGTTAGGGTTAGGGTTAGGGTTAGGGTTAGGGTTAGGGTTAGGGTTAGGGTTAGGGTTAGGGTTAGGGTTAGGGTTAGGGTTAGGGTTAGGGTTAGGGTTAGGGTTAGGGTTAGGGTTAGGGTTAGGGTTAGGGTTAGGGTTAGGGTTAGGGTTAGGGTTAGGGTTAGGGTTAGGGTTAGGGTTAGGGTTAGGGTTAGGGTTAGGGTTAGGGTTAGGGTTAGGGTTAGGGTTAGGGTTAGGGTTAGGGTTAGGGTTAGGGTTAGGGTTAGGGTTAGGGTTAGGGTTAGGGTTAGGGTTAGGGTTAGGGTTAGGGTTAGGGTTAGGGTTAGGGTTAGGGTTAGGGTTAGGGTTAGGGTTAGGGTTAGGGTTAGGGTTAGGGTTAGGTACTAGGTACTAGGTACTAGGGTTAGGGTTAGGGTTAGGGTTAGGGTTAGGGTTAGGGTTAGGGTTAGGGTTAGGGTTAGGGTTAGGGTTAGGGTTAGGGTTAGGGTTAGGGTTAGGGTTAGGGTTAGGGTTAGGGTTAGGGTTAGGGTTAGGGTTAGGGTTAGGGTTAGGGTTAGGGTTAGGGTTAGGGTTAGGGTTAGGGTTAGGGTTAGGGTTAGGGTTAGGGTTAGGGTTAGGGTTAGGGTTAGGGTTAGGGTTAGGGTTAGGGTTAGGGTTAGGGTTAGGGTTAGGGTTAGGGTTAGGGTTAGGGTTAGGGTTAGGGTTAGGGTTAGGGTTAGGGTTAGGGTTAGGGTTAGGGTTAGGGTTAGGGTTAGGGTTAGGGTTAGGGTTAGGGTTAGGGTTAGGGTTAGGGTTAGGGTTAGGGTTAGGGTTAGGGTTAGGGTTAGGGTTAGGGTTAGGGTTAGGGTTAGGGTTAGGGTTAGGGTTAGGGTTAGGGTTAGGGTTAGGGTTAGGGTTAGGGTTAGGGTTAGGGTTAGGGTTAGGGTTAGGGTTAGGGTTAGGGTTAGGGTTAGGGTTAGGGTTAGGGTTAGGGTTAGGGTTAGGGTTAGGGTTAGGGTTAGGGTTAGGGTTAGGGTTAGGGTTAGGGTTAGGGTTAGGGTTAGGGTTAGGGTTAGGGTTAGGGTTAGGGTTAGGGTTAGGGTTAGGGTTAGGGTTAGGGTTAGGGTTAGGGTTAGGGTTAGGGTTAGGGTTAGGGTTAGGGTTAGGGTTAGGGTTAGGGTTAGGGTTAGGGTTAGGGTTAGGGTTAGGGTTAGGGTTAGGGTTAGGGTTAGGGTTAGGGTTAGGGTTAGGGTTAGGGTTAGGGTTAGGGTTAGGGTTAGGGTTAGGGTTAGGGTTAGGGTTAGGGTTAGGGTTAGGGTTAGGGTTAGGGTTAGGGTTAGGGTTAGGGTTAGGGTTAGGGTTAGGGTTAGGGTTAGGGTTAGGGTTAGGGTTAGGGTTAGGGTTAGGGTTAGGGTTAGGGTTAGGGTTAGGGTTAGGGTTAGGGTTAGGGTTAGGGTTAGGGTTAGGGTTAGGGTTAGGGTTAGGGTTAGGGTTAGGGTTAGGGTTAGGGTTAGGGTTAGGGTTAGGGTTAGGGTTAGGGTTAGGGTTAGGGTTAGGGTTAGGGTTAGGGTTAGGGTTAGGGTTAGGGTTAGGGTTAGGGTTAGGGTTAGGGTTAGGGTTAGGGTTAGGGTTAGGGTTAGGGTTAGGGTTAGGGTTAGGGTTAGGGTTAGGGTTAGGGTTAGGGTTAGGGTTAGGGTTAGGGTTAGGGTTAGGGTTAGGGTTAGGGTTAGGGTTAGGGTTAGGGTTAGGGTTAGGGTTAGGGTTAGGGTTAGGGTTAGGGTTAGGGTTAGGGTTAGGGTTAGGGTTAGGGTTAGGGTTAGGGTTAGGGTTAGGGTTAGGGTTAGGGTTAGGGTTAGGGTTAGGGTTAGGGTTAGGGTTAGGGTTAGGGTTAGGGTTAGGGTTAGGGTTAGGGTTAGGGTTAGGGTTAGGGTTAGGGTTAGGGTTAGGGTTAGGGTTAGGGTTAGGGTTAGGGTTAGGGTTAGGGTTAGGGTTAGGGTTAGGGTTAGGGTTAGGGTTAGGGTTAGGGTTAGGGTTAGGGTTAGGGTTAGGGTTAGGGTTAGGGTTAGGGTTAGGGTTAGGGTTAGGGTTAGGGTTAGGGTTAGGGTTAGGGTTAGGGTTAGGGTTAGGGTTAGGGTTAGGGTTAGGGTTAGGGTTAGGGTTAGGGTTAGGGTTAGGGTTAGGGTTAGGGTTAGGGTTAGGGTTAGGGTTAGGGTTAGGGTTAGGGTTAGGGTTAGGGTTAGGGTTAGGGTTAGGGTTAGGGTTAGGGTTAGGGTTAGGGTTAGGGTTAGGGTTAGGGTTAGGGTTAGGGTTAGGGTTAGGGTTAGGGTTAGGGTTAGGGTTAGGGTTAGGGTTAGGGTTAGGGTTAGGGTTAGGGTTAGGGTTAGGGTTAGGGTTAGGGTTAGGGTTAGGGTTAGGGTTAGGGTTAGGGTTAGGGTTAGGGTTAGGGTTAGGGTTAGGGTTAGGGTTAGGGTTAGGGTTAGGGTTAGGGTTAGGGTTAGGGTTAGGGTTAGGGTTAGGGTTAGGGTTAGGGTTAGGGTTAGGGTTAGGGTTAGGGTTAGGGTTAGGGTTAGGGTTAGGGTTAGGGTTAGGGTTAGGGTTAGGGTTAGGGTTAGGGTTAGGGTTAGGGTTAGGGTTAGGGTTAGGGTTAGGGTTAGGGTTAGGGTTAGGGTTAGGGTTAGGGTTAGGGTTAGGGTTAGGGTTAGGGTTAGGGTTAGGGTTAGGGTTAGGGTTAGGGTTAGGGTTAGGGTTAGGGTTAGGGTTAGGGTTAGGGTTAGGGTTAGGGTTAGGGTTAGGGTTAGGGTTAGGGTTAGGGTTAGGGTTAGGGTTAGGGTTAGGGTTAGGGTTAGGGTTAGGGTTAGGGTTAGGGTTAGGGTTAGGGTTAGGGTTAGGGTTAGGGTTAGGGTTAGGGTTAGGGTTAGGGTTAGGGTTAGGGTTAGGGTTAGGGTTAGGGTTAGGGTTAGGGTTAGGGTTAGGGTTAGGGTTAGGGTTAGGGTTAGGGTTAGGGTTAGGGTTAGGGTTAGGGTTAGGGTTAGGGTTAGGGTTAGGGTTAGGGTTAGGGTTAGGGTTAGGGTTAGGGTTAGGGTTAGGGTTAGGGTTAGGGTTAGGGTTAGGGTTAGGGTTAGGGTTAGGGTTAGGGTTAGGGTTAGGGTTAGGGTTAGGGTTAGGGTTAGGGTTAGGGTTAGGGTTAGGGTTAGGGTTAGGGTTAGGGTTAGGGTTAGGGTTAGGGTTAGGGTTAGGGTTAGGGTTAGGGTTAGGGTTAGGGTTAGGGTTAGGGTTAGGGTTAGGGTTAGGGTTAGGGTTAGGGTTAGGGTTAGGGTTAGGGTTAGGGTTAGGGTTAGGGTTAGGGTTAGGGTTAGGGTTAGGGTTAGGGTTAGGGTTAGGGTTAGGGTTAGGGTTAGGGTTAGGGTTAGGGTTAGGGTTAGGGTTAGGGTTAGGGTTAGGGTTAGGGTTAGGGTTAGGGTTAGGGTTAGGGTTAGGGTTAGGGTTAGGGTTAGGGTTAGGGTTAGGGTTAGGGTTAGGGTTAGGGTTAGGGTTAGGGTTAGGGTTAGGGTTAGGGTTAGGGTTAGGGTTAGGGTTAGGGTTAGGGTTAGGGTTAGGGTTAGGGTTAGGGTTAGGGTTAGGGTTAGGGTTAGGGTTAGGGTTAGGGTTAGGGTTAGGGTTAGGGTTAGGGTTAGGGTTAGGGTTAGGGTTAGGGTTAGGGTTAGGGTTAGGGTTAGGGTTAGGGTTAGGGTTAGGGTTAGGGTTAGGGTTAGGGTTAGGGTTAGGGTTAGGGTTAGGGTTAGGGTTAGGGTTAGGGTTAGGGTTAGGGTTAGGGTTAGGGTTAGGGTTAGGGTTAGGGTTAGGGTTAGGGTTAGGGTTAGGGTTAGGGTTAGGGTTAGGGTTAGGGTTAGGGTTAGGGTTAGGGTTAGGGTTAGGGTTAGGGTTAGGGTTAGGGTTAGGGTTAGGGTTAGGGTTAGGGTTAGGGTTAGGGTTAGGGTTAGGGTTAGGGTTAGGGTTAGGGTTAGGGTTAGGGTTAGGGTTAGGGTTAGGGTTAGGGTTAGGGTTAGGGTTAGGGTTAGGGTTAGGGTTAGGGTTAGGGTTAGGGTTAGGGTTAGGGTTAGGGTTAGGGTTAGGGTTAGGGTTAGGGTTAGGGTTAGGGTTAGGGTTAGGGTTAGGGTTAGGGTTAGGGTTAGGGTTAGGGTTAGGGTTAGGGTTAGGGTTAGGGTTAGGGTTAGGGTTAGGGTTAGGGTTAGGGTTAGGGTTAGGGTTAGGGTTAGGGTTAGGGTTAGGGTTAGGGTTAGGGTTAGGGTTAGGGTTAGGGTTAGGGTTAGGGTTAGGGTTAGGGTTAGGGTTAGGGTTAGGGTTAGGGTTAGGGTTAGGGTTAGGGTTAGGGTTAGGGTTAGGGTTAGGGTTAGGGTTAGGGTTAGGGTTAGGGTTAGGGTTAGGGTTAGGGTTAGGGTTAGGGTTAGGGTTAGGGTTAGGGTTAGGGTTAGGGTTAGGGTTAGGGTTAGGGTTAGGGTTAGGGTTAGGGTTAGGGTTAGGGTTAGGGTTAGGGTTAGGGTTAGGGTTAGGGTTAGGGTTAGGGTTAGGGTTAGGGTTAGGGTTAGGGTTAGGGTTAGGGTTAGGGTTAGGGTTAGGGTTAGGGTTAGGGTTAGGGTTAGGGTTAGGGTTAGGGTTAGGGTTAGGGTTAGGGTTAGGGTTAGGGTTAGGGTTAGGGTTAGGGTTAGGGTTAGGGTTAGGGTTAGGGTTAGGGTTAGGGTTAGGGTTAGGGTTAGGGTTAGGGTTAGGGTTAGGGTTAGGGTTAGGGTTAGGGTTAGGGTTAGGGTTAGGGTTAGGGTTAGGGTTAGGGTTAGGGTTAGGGTTAGGGTTAGGGTTAGGGTTAGGGTTAGGGTTAGGGTTAGGGTTAGGGTTAGGGTTAGGGTTAGGGTTAGGGTTAGGGTTAGGGTTAGGGTTAGGGTTAGGGTTAGGGTTAGGGTTAGGGTTAGGGTTAGGGTTAGGGTTAGGGTTAGGGTTAGGGTTAGGGTTAGGGTTAGGGTTAGGGTTAGGGTTAGGGTTAGGGTTAGGGTTAGGGTTAGGGTTAGGGTTAGGGTTAGGGTTAGGGTTAGGGTTAGGGTTAGGGTTAGGGTTAGGGTTAGGGTTAGGGTTAGGGTTAGGGTTAGGGTTAGGGTTAGGGTTAGGGTTAGGGTTAGGGTTAGGGTTAGGGTTAGGGTTAGGGTTAGGGTTAGGGTTAGGGTTAGGGTTAGGGTTAGGGTTAGGGTTAGGGTTAGGGTTAGGGTTAGGGTTAGGGTTAGGGTTAGGGTTAGGGTTAGGGTTAGGGTTAGGGTTAGGGTTAGGGTTAGGGTTAGGGTTAGGGTTAGGGTTAGGGTTAGGGTTAGGGTTAGGGTTAGGGTTAGGGTTAGGGTTAGGGTTAGGGTTAGGGTTAGGGTTAGGGTTAGGGTTAGGGTTAGGGTTAGGGTTAGGGTTAGGGTTAGGGTTAGGGTTAGGGTTAGGGTTAGGGTTAGGGTTAGGGTTAGGGTTAGGGTTAGGGTTAGGGTTAGGGTTAGGGTTAGGGTTAGGGTTAGGGTTAGGGTTAGGGTTAGGGTTAGGGTTAGGGTTAGGGTTAGGGTTAGGGTTAGGGTTAGGGTTAGGGTTAGGGTTAGGGTTAGGGTTAGGGTTAGGGTTAGGGTTAGGGTTAGGGTTAGGGTTAGGGTTAGGGTTAGGGTTAGGGTTAGGGTTAGGGTTAGGGTTAGGGTTAGGGTTAGGGTTAGGGTTAGGGTTAGGGTTAGGGTTAGGGTTAGGGTTAGGGTTAGGGTTAGGGTTAGGGTTAGGGTTAGGGTTAGGGTTAGGGTTAGGGTTAGGGTTAGGGTTAGGGTTAGGGTTAGGGTTAGGGTTAGGGTTAGGGTTAGGGTTAGGGTTAGGGTTAGGGTTAGGGTTAGGGTTAGGGTTAGGGTTAGGGTTAGGGTTAGGGTTAGGGTTAGGGTTAGGGTTAGGGTTAGGGTTAGGGTTAGGGTTAGGGTTAGGGTTAGGGTTAGGGTTAGGGTTAGGGTTAGGGTTAGGGTTAGGGTTAGGGTTAGGGTTAGGGTTAGGGTTAGGGTTAGGGTTAGGGTTAGGGTTAGGGTTAGGGTTAGGGTTAGGGTTAGGGTTAGGGTTAGGGTTAGGGTTAGGGTTAGGGTTAGGGTTAGGGTTAGGGTTAGGGTTAGGGTTAGGGTTAGGGTTAGGGTTAGGGTTAGGGTTAGGGTTAGGGTTAGGGTTAGGGTTAGGGTTAGGGTTAGGGTTAGGGTTAGGGTTAGGGTTAGGGTTAGGGTTAGGGTTAGGGTTAGGGTTAGGGTTAGGGTTAGGGTTAGGGTTAGGGTTAGGGTTAGGGTTAGGGTTAGGGTTAGGGTTAGGGTTAGGGTTAGGGTTAGGGTTAGGGTTAGGGTTAGGGTTAGGGTTAGGGTTAGGGTTAGGGTTAGGGTTAGGGTTAGGGTTAGGGTTAGGGTTAGGGTTAGGGTTAGGGTTAGGGTTAGGGTTAGGGTTAGGGTTAGGGTTAGGGTTAGGGTTAGGGTTAGGGTTAGGGTTAGGGTTAGGGTTAGGGTTAGGGTTAGGGTTAGGGTTAGGGTTAGGGTTAGGGTTAGGGTTAGGGTTAGGGTTAGGGTTAGGGTTAGGGTTAGGGTTAGGGTTAGGGTTAGGGTTAGGGTTAGGGTTAGGGTTAGGGTTAGGGTTAGGGTTAGGGTTAGGGTTAGGGTTAGGGTTAGGGTTAGGGTTAGGGTTAGGGTTAGGGTTAGGGTTAGGGTTAGGGTTAGGGTTAGGGTTAGGGTTAGGGTTAGGGTTAGGGTTAGGGTTAGGGTTAGGGTTAGGGTTAGGGTTAGGGTTAGGGTTAGGGTTAGGGTTAGGGTTAGGGTTAGGGTTAGGGTTAGGGTTAGGGTTAGGGTTAGGGTTAGGGTTAGGGTTAGGGTTAGGGTTAGGGTTAGGGTTAGGGTTAGGGTTAGGGTTAGGGTTAGGGTTAGGGTTAGGGTTAGGGTTAGGGTTAGGGTTAGGGTTAGGGTTAGGGTTAGGGTTAGGGTTAGGGTTAGGGTTAGGGTTAGGGTTAGGGTTAGGGTTAGGGTTAGGGTTAGGGTTAGGGTTAGGGTTAGGGTTAGGGTTAGGGTTAGGGTTAGGGTTAGGGTTAGGGTTAGGGTTAGGGTTAGGGTTAGGGTTAGGGTTAGGGTTAGGGTTAGGGTTAGGGTTAGGGTTAGGGTTAGGGTTAGGGTTAGGGTTAGGGTTAGGGTTAGGGTTAGGGTTAGGGTTAGGGTTAGGGTTAGGGTTAGGGTTAGGGTTAGGGTTAGGGTTAGGGTTAGGGTTAGGGTTAGGGTTAGGGTTAGGGTTAGGGTTAGGGTTAGGGTTAGGGTTAGGGTTAGGGTTAGGGTTAGGGTTAGGGTTAGGGTTAGGGTTAGGGTTAGGGTTAGGGTTAGGGTTAGGGTTAGGGTTAGGGTTAGGGTTAGGGTTAGGGTTAGGGTTAGGGTTAGGGTTAGGGTTAGGGTTAGGGTTAGGGTTAGGGTTAGGGTTAGGGTTAGGGTTAGGGTTAGGGTTAGGGTTAGGGTTAGGGTTAGGGTTAGGGTTAGGGTTAGGGTTAGGGTTAGGGTTAGGGTTAGGGTTAGGGTTAGGGTTAGGGTTAGGGTTAGGGTTAGGGTTAGGGTTAGGGTTAGGGTTAGGGTTAGGGTTAGGGTTAGGGTTAGGGTTAGGGTTAGGGTTAGGGTTAGGGTTAGGGTTAGGGTTAGGGTTAGGGTTAGGGTTAGGGTTAGGGTTAGGGTTAGGGTTAGGGTTAGGGTTAGGGTTAGGGTTAGGGTTAGGGTTAGGGTTAGGGTTAGGGTTAGGGTTAGGGTTAGGGTTAGGGTTAGGGTTAGGGTTAGGGTTAGGGTTAGGGTTAGGGTTAGGGTTAGGGTTAGGGTTAGGGTTAGGGTTAGGGTTAGGGTTAGGGTTAGGGTTAGGGTTAGGGTTAGGGTTAGGGTTAGGGTTAGGGTTAGGGTTAGGGTTAGGGTTAGGGTTAGGGTTAGGGTTAGGGTTAGGGTTAGGGTTAGGGTTAGGGTTAGGGTTAGGGTTAGGGTTAGGGTTAGGGTTAGGGTTAGGGTTAGGGTTAGGGTTAGGGTTAGGGTTAGGGTTAGGGTTAGGGTTAGGGTTAGGGTTAGGGTTAGGGTTAGGGTTAGGGTTAGGGTTAGGGTTAGGGTTAGGGTTAGGGTTAGGGTTAGGGTTAGGGTTAGGGTTAGGGTTAGGGTTAGGGTTAGGGTTAGGGTTAGGGTTAGGGTTAGGGTTAGGGTTAGGGTTAGGGTTAGGGTTAGGGTTAGGGTTAGGGTTAGGGTTAGGGTTAGGGTTAGGGTTAGGGTTAGGGTTAGGGTTAGGGTTAGGGTTAGGGTTAGGGTTAGGGTTAGGGTTAGGGTTAGGGTTAGGGTTAGGGTTAGGGTTAGGGTTAGGGTTAGGGTTAGGGTTAGGGTTAGGGTTAGGGTTAGGGTTAGGGTTAGGGTTAGGGTTAGGGTTAGGGTTAGGGTTAGGGTTAGGGTTAGGGTTAGGGTTAGGGTTAGGGTTAGGGTTAGGGTTAGGGTTAGGGTTAGGGTTAGGGTTAGGGTTAGGGTTAGGGTTAGGGTTAGGGTTAGGGTTAGGGTTAGGGTTAGGGTTAGGGTTAGGGTTAGGGTTAGGGTTAGGGTTAGGGTTAGGGTTAGGGTTAGGGTTAGGGTTAGGGTTAGGGTTAGGGTTAGGGTTAGGGTTAGGGTTAGGGTTAGGGTTAGGGTTAGGGTTAGGGTTAGGGTTAGGGTTAGGGTTAGGGTTAGGGTTAGGGTTAGGGTTAGGGTTAGGGTTAGGGTTAGGGTTAGGGTTAGGGTTAGGGTTAGGGTTAGGGTTAGGGTTAGGGTTAGGGTTAGGGTTAGGGTTAGGGTTAGGGTTAGGGTTAGGGTTAGGGTTAGGGTTAGGGTTAGGGTTAGGGTTAGGGTTAGGGTTAGGGTTAGGGTTAGGGTTAGGGTTAGGGTTAGGGTTAGGGTTAGGGTTAGGGTTAGGGTTAGGGTTAGGGTTAGGGTTAGGGTTAGGGTTAGGGTTAGGGTTAGGGTTAGGGTTAGGGTTAGGGTTAGGGTTAGGGTTAGGGTTAGGGTTAGGGTTAGGGTTAGGGTTAGGGTTAGGGTTAGGGTTAGGGTTAGGGTTAGGGTTAGGGTTAGGGTTAGGGTTAGGGTTAGGGTTAGGGTTAGGGTTAGGGTTAGGGTTAGGGTTAGGGTTAGGGTTAGGGTTAGGGTTAGGGTTAGGGTTAGGGTTAGGGTTAGGGTTAGGGTTAGGGTTAGGGTTAGGGTTAGGGTTAGGGTTAGGGTTAGGGTTAGGGTTAGGGTTAGGGTTAGGGTTAGGGTTAGGGTTAGGGTTAGGGTTAGGGTTAGGGTTAGGGTTAGGGTTAGGGTTAGGGTTAGGGTTAGGGTTAGGGTTAGGGTTAGGGTTAGGGTTAGGGTTAGGGTTAGGGTTAGGGTTAGGGTTAGGGTTAGGGTTAGGGTTAGGGTTAGGGTTAGGGTTAGGGTTAGGGTTAGGGTTAGGGTTAGGGTTAGGGTTAGGGTTAGGGTTAGGGTTAGGGTTAGGGTTAGGGTTAGGGTTAGGGTTAGGGTTAGGGTTAGGGTTAGGGTTAGGGTTAGGGTTAGGGTTAGGGTTAGGGTTAGGGTTAGGGTTAGGGTTAGGGTTAGGGTTAGGGTTAGGGTTAGGGTTAGGGTTAGGGTTAGGGTTAGGGTTAGGGTTAGGGTTAGGGTTAGGGTTAGGGTTAGGGTTAGGGTTAGGGTTAGGGTTAGGGTTAGGGTTAGGGTTAGGGTTAGGGTTAGGGTTAGGGTTAGGGTTAGGGTTAGGGTTAGGGTTAGGGTTAGGGTTAGGGTTAGGGTTAGGGTTAGGGTTAGGGTTAGGGTTAGGGTTAGGGTTAGGGTTAGGGTTAGGGTTAGGGTTAGGGTTAGGGTTAGGGTTAGGGTTAGGGTTAGGGTTAGGGTTAGGGTTAGGGTTAGGGTTAGGGTTAGGGTTAGGGTTAGGGTTAGGGTTAGGGTTAGGGTTAGGGTTAGGGTTAGGGTTAGGGTTAGGGTTAGGGTTAGGGTTAGGGTTAGGGTTAGGGTTAGGGTTAGGGTTAGGGTTAGGGTTAGGGTTAGGGTTAGGGTTAGGGTTAGGGTTAGGGTTAGGGTTAGGGTTAGGGTTAGGGTTAGGGTTAGGGTTAGGGTTAGGGTTAGGGTTAGGGTTAGGGTTAGGGTTAGGGTTAGGGTTAGGGTTAGGGTTAGGGTTAGGGTTAGGGTTAGGGTTAGGGTTAGGGTTAGGGTTAGGGTTAGGGTTAGGGTTAGGGTTAGGGTTAGGGTTAGGGTTAGGGTTAGGGTTAGGGTTAGGGTTAGGGTTAGGGTTAGGGTTAGGGTTAGGGTTAGGGTTAGGGTTAGGGTTAGGGTTAGGGTTAGGGTTAGGGTTAGGGTTAGGGTTAGGGTTAGGGTTAGGGTTAGGGTTAGGGTTAGGGTTAGGGTTAGGGTTAGGGTTAGGGTTAGGGTTAGGGTTAGGGTTAGGGTTAGGGTTAGGGTTAGGGTTAGGGTTAGGGTTAGGGTTAGGGTTAGGGTTAGGGTTAGGGTTAGGGTTAGGGTTAGGGTTAGGGTTAGGGTTAGGGTTAGGGTTAGGGTTAGGGTTAGGGTTAGGGTTAGGGTTAGGGTTAGGGTTAGGGTTAGGGTTAGGGTTAGGGTTAGGGTTAGGGTTAGGGTTAGGGTTAGGGTTAGGGTTAGGGTTAGGGTTAGGGTTAGGGTTAGGGTTAGGGTTAGGGTTAGGGTTAGGGTTAGGGTTAGGGTTAGGGTTAGGGTTAGGGTTAGGGTTAGGGTTAGGGTTAGGGTTAGGGTTAGGGTTAGGGTTAGGGTTAGGGTTAGGGTTAGGGTTAGGGTTAGGGTTAGGGTTAGGGTTAGGGTTAGGGTTAGGGTTAGGGTTAGGGTTAGGGTTAGGGTTAGGGTTAGGGTTAGGGTTAGGGTTAGGGTTAGGGTTAGGGTTAGGGTTAGGGTTAGGGTTAGGGTTAGGGTTAGGGTTAGGGTTAGGGTTAGGGTTAGGGTTAGGGTTAGGGTTAGGGTTAGGGTTAGGGTTAGGGTTAGGGTTAGGGTTAGGGTTAGGGTTAGGGTTAGGGTTAGGGTTAGGGTTAGGGTTAGGGTTAGGGTTAGGGTTAGGGTTAGGGTTAGGGTTAGGGTTAGGGTTAGGGTTAGGGTTAGGGTTAGGGTTAGGGTTAGGGTTAGGGTTAGGGTTAGGGTTAGGGTTAGGGTTAGGGTTAGGGTTAGGGTTAGGGTTAGGGTTAGGGTTAGGGTTAGGGTTAGGGTTAGGGTTAGGGTTAGGGTTAGGGTTAGGGTTAGGGTTAGGGTTAGGGTTAGGGTTAGGGTTAGGGTTAGGGTTAGGGTTAGGGTTAGGGTTAGGGTTAGGGTTAGGGTTAGGGTTAGGGTTAGGGTTAGGGTTAGGGTTAGGGTTAGGGTTAGGGTTAGGGTTAGGGTTAGGGTTAGGGTTAGGGTTAGGGTTAGGGTTAGGGTTAGGGTTAGGGTTAGGGTTAGGGTTAGGGTTAGGGTTAGGGTTAGGGTTAGGGTTAGGGTTAGGGTTAGGGTTAGGGTTAGGGTTAGGGTTAGGGTTAGGGTTAGGGTTAGGGTTAGGGTTAGGGTTAGGGTTAGGGTTAGGGTTAGGGTTAGGGTTAGGGTTAGGGTTAGGGTTAGGGTTAGGGTTAGGGTTAGGGTTAGGGTTAGGGTTAGGGTTAGGGTTAGGGTTAGGGTTAGGGTTAGGGTTAGGGTTAGGGTTAGGGTTAGGGTTAGGGTTAGGGTTAGGGTTAGGGTTAGGGTTAGGGTTAGGGTTAGGGTTAGGGTTAGGGTTAGGGTTAGGGTTAGGGTTAGGGTTAGGGTTAGGGTTAGGGTTAGGGTTAGGGTTAGGGTTAGGGTTAGGGTTAGGGTTAGGGTTAGGGTTAGGGTTAGGGTTAGGGTTAGGGTTAGGGTTAGGGTTAGGGTTAGGGTTAGGGTTAGGGTTAGGGTTAGGGTTAGGGTTAGGGTTAGGGTTAGGGTTAGGGTTAGGGTTAGGGTTAGGGTTAGGGTTAGGGTTAGGGTTAGGGTTAGGGTTAGGGTTAGGGTTAGGGTTAGGGTTAGGGTTAGGGTTAGGGTTAGGGTTAGGGTTAGGGTTAGGGTTAGGGTTAGGGTTAGGGTTAGGGTTAGGGTTAGGGTTAGGGTTAGGGTTAGGGTTAGGGTTAGGGTTAGGGTTAGGGTTAGGGTTAGGGTTAGGGTTAGGGTTAGGGTTAGGGTTAGGGTTAGGGTTAGGGTTAGGGTTAGGGTTAGGGTTAGGGTTAGGGTTAGGGTTAGGGTTAGGGTTAGGGTTAGGGTTAGGGTTAGGGTTAGGGTTAGGGTTAGGGTTAGGGTTAGGGTTAGGGTTAGGGTTAGGGTTAGGGTTAGGGTTAGGGTTAGGGTTAGGGTTAGGGTTAGGGTTAGGGTTAGGGTTAGGGTTAGGGTTAGGGTTAGGGTTAGGGTTAGGGTTAGGGTTAGGGTTAGGGTTAGGGTTAGGGTTAGGGTTAGGGTTAGGGTTAGGGTTAGGGTTAGGGTTAGGGTTAGGGTTAGGGTTAGGGTTAGGGTTAGGGTTAGGGTTAGGGTTAGGGTTAGGGTTAGGGTTAGGGTTAGGGTTAGGGTTAGGGTTAGGGTTAGGGTTAGGGTTAGGGTTAGGGTTAGGGTTAGGGTTAGGGTTAGGGTTAGGGTTAGGGTTAGGGTTAGGGTTAGGGTTAGGGTTAGGGTTAGGGTTAGGGTTAGGGTTAGGGTTAGGGTTAGGGTTAGGGTTAGGGTTAGGGTTAGGGTTAGGGTTAGGGTTAGGGTTAGGGTTAGGGTTAGGGTTAGGGTTAGGGTTAGGGTTAGGGTTAGGGTTAGGGTTAGGGTTAGGGTTAGGGTTAGGGTTAGGGTTAGGGTTAGGGTTAGGGTTAGGGTTAGGGTTAGGGTTAGGGTTAGGGTTAGGGTTAGGGTTAGGGTTAGGGTTAGGGTTAGGGTTAGGGTTAGGGTTAGGGTTAGGGTTAGGGTTAGGGTTAGGGTTAGGGTTAGGGTTAGGGTTAGGGTTAGGGTTAGGGTTAGGGTTAGGGTTAGGGTTAGGGTTAGGGTTAGGGTTAGGGTTAGGGTTAGGGTTAGGGTTAGGGTTAGGGTTAGGGTTAGGGTTAGGGTTAGGGTTAGGG